>NC_071117.1:8070000-8305000 GCF_024256425.1 Clarias gariepinus
GGCGCCCAGCACATCCTGTCCGGTGTGCCAAGAGACTCCGTCACCGTCCTCACACACTGCAACACGGGCAGCCTGGCCACCGCTGGATACGGCACCGCACTCGGTGTGTGTGTTTGTGCGTGTGCGCACATGCATATGCGTCTCTCTGTCTGCCTGTGTTTCTCTTTGTGTCAGTGTCACTTTGTCTGTCTGTGTCTTTGATTGTGTTTCTCTGACTGAGTGTTTCTTTAAGTGTCTTTCTCTGCCTGTCTGAGCGTGTGTCTCTCCGTCTGTCTGAGCGTGTGTCTCAGTGTCTCTTTCTCTCTCTCTCTCTCTCTCTCTCTCTCTCTGTCTGTCTGAGCGTGTCTGTCTGAGCGTATGTCTCTTTATCTCCGCCTGTCTGAGCGTGTCTTTTAGTGTCTCTCTCTCCGTCTGTCTGAGCGTGTGTCTCTTTATCTCCGCCTGTCTGAGCGTGTCTTTCAGTGTCTCTCTCTCTGTCTGTCTGAGCGTGTGTCTCTCTCTCTCTCTCTCTCTCTCTCTCTCTCTCTCTCAGTCTGTCTGAACGTGTGTCTCTCAGTGTCTCTCTCCGTCTGTCTAAGCGTCTGTGTCTCTCTCTCTCTCTCCCTGTCTGTCTGAGCGTCTGTCTCTGTGTGTCTCTCTCTTTCCATCTGTCTGAGCGTCTGTCTCTGTGTCTCTCTCTTTCCATCTGTCTGAGCATCTGTGTCTCTCTCTCTCCATCTGTCTGAGCGTCTGTCTCTGTCTCTCTCTTTCCATCTGTCTGAGCGTCTGTCTCTGTGTCTCTCTCTTTCCGTCTGTCTGAGCGTCTGTCTCTCTCTCTCTCTCTCTCTCTCCGTCTGTCTGAGCGTCTGTCTCTGTGTCTCTCTCTTTCCGTCTGTCTGAGCGTCTGTGTCTCTCTCTCTCTCTCTCTCTCTGTCTGTCTGAGCGTCTGTCTCTGTGTCTCTCTCTCCGTCTGTCTGAGCGTCTGTGTCTCTCTCTCTCTCTCTCTCCCCGTCTGTCTGAGCGTCTGTCTCTGTGCCTCTCTCTTTCCGTCTGTCTGAGCGTCTGTCTCTCTGTCTGTCTGTCTGTCTCTCTCTCTCTCCGTCTGTCTGTCTGTCTCTCTCTCTCTCCGTCTGTCTGAGCGTCTCTCTCTCTCGCTCTCCGTCTGTCTGAGCGTCTGTCTCTGTGTCTCTCTCGCTCTCCGTCTGTCTGAGCGTCTGTCTCTGTGTCTCTCTCTTTCCATCTGTCTGAGCGTCTGTGTCTCTCTCTTTCCGTCTGTCTGAGCGTCTGTCTCTGTCTCTCTCTCTCCATCTGTCTGAGCGTCTGTCTCTGTGTCTCTCTCTTTCCGTCTGTCTGAGCGTCTGTCTCTCTCTTTCCGTCTGTCTGAGCGTCTGTCTCTCTCTTTCCGTCTGTCTGAGCGTCTGTCTCTGTGTCTCTCTCTCTCCGTCTGTCTGAGCGTCTGTCTCTATGTCTCTCTCTCCGTCTGTCTGAGCGTCTGTGTCTCTCTCTCTCTCTCTCTCTCTCCGTCTGTCTGAGCGTCTGTCTCTGTGCCTCTCTCTTTCCGTCTGTCTGAGCGTCTGTCTCTCTGTCTGTCTGTCTCTCTCTCTCTCCGTCTGTCTGAGCGTCTCTCTCTCTCGCTCTCCGTCTGTCTGAGCGTCTGTCTCTGTGTCTCTCTCTTTCCATCTGTCTGAGCGTCTGTCTCTGTGTCTCTCTCTTTCCGTCTGTCTGAGCGTCTGTCTCTTTCTCTCTCTCTCCGTCTGTCTGAGCGTCTGTGTCTCTCTCTCTCCATCTGTCTGAGCGTCTGTCTCTGTGTCTCTCTCTTTCCATCTGTCTGAGCGTCTGTCTCTGTGTCTCTCTCTTTCCATCTGTCTGAGCGTCTGTCTCTGTGTCTCTCTCTTTCCATCTGTCTGAGCGTCTGTCTCTGTGTCTCTCTCTTTCCATCTGTCTGAGCGTCTGTCTGTGTCTCTCTCTTTCCATCTGTCTGAGCGTCTGTGTCTCTCTCTCTCTCTCTCTCCGTCTGTCTGAGCGTCTGTCTCTGTGTCTCTCTCTTTCTGTCTGTCTGAGCGTCTGTCTCTGTGTCTCTCTCTCTCTCTCTCTCTCTCTCCGTCTGTCTGAGCGTCTTTGTCTCTCCCTCTCTCTCTCTCCGTCTGTCTGAGCGTCTGTCTCTGTGCCTCTCTCTTTCCGTCTGTCTGAGCGTCTGTCTCTCTGTCTGTCTGTCTGTCTGTCTCTCTCTCTCTCCGTCTGTCTGAGCGTCTCTCTCTCTCTCTCTCGCTCTCTGTCTGTCTGAGCGTCTGTCTCTGTGTCTCTCTCTTTCCATCTGTCTGAGCGTCTGTCTCTGTGTCTCTCTCTTTCCATCTGTCTGAGCGTCTGTCTCTGTGTCTCTCTCTTTCCATCTGTCTGAGCGTCTGTCTGTGTCTCTCTCTTTCCATCTGTCTGAGCGTCTGTGTCTCTCTCTCTCTCTCTCTCCGTCTGTCTGAGCGTCTGTCTCTGTGTCTCTCTCTTTCTGTCTGTCTGAGCGTCTGTCTCTGTGTCTCTCTCTCTCTCTCTCTCTCTCTCCGTCTGTCTGAGCGTCTGTGTCTCTCCCTCTCTCTCTCTCCGTCTGTCTGAGCGTCTGTCTCTGTGCCTCTCTCTTTCCGTCTGTCTGAGCGTCTGTCTCTCTGTCTGTCTGTCTGTCTGTCTGTCTCTCTCTCTCTCCGTCTGTCTGAGCGTCTCTCTCTCTCTCTCTCGCTCTCTGTCTGTCTGAGCGTCTGTCTCTGTGTCTCTCTCTTTCCGTCTGTCTGAGCGTCTGTCTCTCTCTCTCTCCGTCTGTCTGAGCGTCTGTCTCTATGCCTCTCTCTCTCCGTCTGTCTGAGCGTCTGTCTCTGTCTGTCTGTCTGTCTGTCTCTCTCTCTCTCTCTCTCCGTCTGTCTGAGCGTCTCTCTCTCTCTCTCTCCCTCTCTCTCTCCGTCTGTCTGAGCGTCTGTCTCTCTCTCTCTCTCTCTCTCCGTCTGTCTAAGTGTCTGTCTCTCTCTCGCTCTCCGTCCTTTTATCTAAACGTCTGTCTCTCTCTGTCTGAGCTTGTGTCTCTCATTAACTCTCCGAGTGTTTTTCGCTGTTCTCTGTCTGTATGTGTCTTTCTCTTTCTCTCTGTCTCGGTCTGAATGTATGTCTGTCTGAGCGTCTGTCTCTGTCTGTCTGTCTGTCTCTCTCTCTCTCTCTCTCTCTCTCCGTCTGTCTGAGCGTCTCTCTCTCTCTCTCTCCCTCTCTCTCTCCGTCTGTCTGAGCGTCTGTCTCTCTCTCTCTCTCTCTCTCTCCGTCTGTCTGAGTGTCTGTCTCTCTCTCGCTCTCCGTCCTTTTATCTAAACGTCTGTCTCTCTCTGTCTGAGCTTGTGTCTCTCATTAACTCTCCGAGTGTTTTTCGCTGTTCTCTGTCTGTATGTGTCTTTCTCTTTCTCTCTGTCTCGGTCTGAATGTATGTCTGTCTGAGCGTGTGTCTTTCCGTGTCTTTTCTCTCTCTCTCTCTCTCTCTCTCTCTCTCTCTCTCTGTCTGAGCGTGACTCTCGGTATCTCTCCGAGTGTCTTTCGCTGTTCTCTGTCTGAGTGTGTCTTTAGCTTTCTCTCTGTCTCGGTCTGAATGTATGTATACGTAGAATACTGGTCATGTAATGCAGGCGATAACGTATGTGTGTGTGTAGGTGTGGTGCGGTCGCTGCACGCTCTGGGACGTCTGAAGCGAGTGTTTTGTACAGAGACGAGGCCGTATAACCAGGGCGCCAGACTCACAGCGTACGAGGCCGTGGCCGAGGGCTTCCCCGCTACACTCATCACAGACAGCATGGCCGCTCTCACCATGAGGGAGAAAGGCATCGCAGGTGTGTGTGTGTGTTTTGGTATTTCACCTTAAATCGAAATATAAAAATCAGCTGTGATTTTGGTAAAATGTACATTTTTTAAAAATAATTATATGATAATTCCATAAAGCCCCGCCTCTTTCCAACAAACTATGTGTGTGTAGCCGTCGTCGTCGGCGCAGACCGAGTCGTCGCTAACGGTGACACGGCAAACAAAGTGGGCACGTACCAGCTGGCTATTGCTGCAAAGCATCATGGGATACCGTTCTACGTGGCAGCCCCGAGTACATCATGTGACCTGAGTCTGGAGACTGGGAGAGACATCGTGATCGAGGAGAGACCGGCGGAGGAGCTCACCAGCATCAATGGGGTCCCGGTCGCTGCTCCAGGTGTGTGTGTGTGTTAGATCAAGAGAGAGATGAGTGTGAGAGGGAGCTGAAACTGCACTGAGCTGTCTTTTAATTAAACATGTTTGATGTGTGTGGGTGTGTGAGGCAGCGGTTTAATTAAAGGCAGGCTGTGAAGTAGCTGTGAGTGTGTGTGTGTGTGTGTGTGTGTGTGTGTGTGTGTGAGAGAGAGAGAGGGAGAGCTCTGGGGGAGAAGAGGCTCAGAGCAGATTGACACTGATCTGAGATCAGTCAGTGTGTGTTTTAATAAATTTAATAACCCCCCTCCACACACACACACACACACACACACACACACACACACACACACCTCAGATCTTCTTAACGGCTTCATAGCAGGATTTCTGTGTGAAAGTACCTCTCTCTGTCCCTCTCTCTCCCTCTCTCTCTCTTTCTCTCTCTGTCCCTCTCTCTATCTGTCCCTCTGTCTCTCTCTCTCCTTCACGTCTCTGCAGGTATCGACGTGTGGAACCCGGCGTTCGATGTCACTCCTCATCAGCTGATCACGGGCGGGATCATCACCGAGCTCGGTGTGTTTCTGCCGTCTGAGCTGCAGGCCGCTCTCACCGGCCGCCTCACCGCGCTGTAGAGTCCACATCGCCCCCTGCAGTGCACAGTGTGTTACTGCACCTTCATTAACGCCCTTCAGCTCACACCCTCATTCCCATTTCTTCACACAAGGGGGGGGGATCTCACCTAGGTTAAAAATACCCCCTCACACACACGCACACACACGCACACGCGCACACACACACACACACACAGGCAGGTAGAGTGACGTGAAAATTACAACACATACATTTTCGCAGTTGTACATCAACCTGTAAATCACACTCGCACCTACACACAGGCACATCACCAAACACACACACGCGCACACACACACTCTACGCTGTTTGTGTGTGTGTGAAAGAGAGAGAGATTATGCTGTAAATGCCGTTCCTTTTCCCCATACTTGCTCAGCTCCAGTCCTTACTGATCAGTGTGACACGGAGCGCGGCTTTCCCGAAGGCCAACGTGTTTTCTAATAAACGTTTTGAGAAATCACAACCTAAACTTATTTCAGTTCGGCTTTCGTCTTAAATCGTTAATTAACAGATTAGCGTAGAATCCGATTTTTAGCTCCGTAAAATAAGGGCTACATAGTGTAGTACGTGTGTACAAGCCTGGCAGCTGAAGGCAAAGACCTTTTGGCTCATCAGTTAGATATTAAAATGTTAAATTAACATTTCTTTCTTTTTTTTTTTTTTTCTTTTTTTTTTTTTTTTTTTTTTAGATACAGCGGTACCTCGGCATACAGATTTAATCTGTTCCAGAGGCGAGTTCTTGAAGCGAAATTTCATTATTGCAATCAGAAATGGTAAATGCAGATAATCAGTTCCAGCCTCCCAAAAATATTATCAATATTACAGAAGTCCAACACTATAATCATATTTTTTGCATATAAAAACAAGCAAAACATTTAGAAAAGACATGTAAATGAAGTAAAATATGAAATAAATAGACATTAAACTTCACTTAACCTTAGTTTATGATTCCTTTCGACTGCTTTAGAAACTAAACTGAAAGTGACTCCGTTTTCTTCTTGCTACCGTCCTTGATAACATTCTTGGGACCCATGCTGCAGTCTTCACTAATTCTTACACAAAATGCAAAAAAAAACATAAACTCTTTGTTTGACCTTCCACTGACGCAAACGAACAATTTCCAAAAGCCTCCCGGACATATGCGCGACTTTGCCGCTGTCCGGTTCGGTTCGGTCGCTCGTATGCTTTCTTGAGGCAAAACTTTTGTTCTTGAGGCGAAAATTGTTAAGGCTGGACAAAGGCTGAGGTACCTCTGTGTATAAAAACACATACACATGTACAGTATGTATAGTAGTTCTTACTTCGTTTAATCCACCCTAAGCCTGAAATCAACATTAATATAATGATCAATGATAAAGTAAAGTGGCTGCTGATCGCATTGGTGTTGCACTCGACCGAAAACACAGTACCAGTCAAAAGTCTGGACACAGAGGGTTTTGTTTTTCATTCCAGAACAGTACTGGTACACAAAGAAGGTTATTGTGTATTTTATGGATGGACACCTTCAGTATTATTTTATAATGTAGAAAGAAATCAAAATTATGGAAGACCATGGAGTTAGAAGGTGAGTCCACACTTTTGACTGGTAGTGTAAAAAAAAAAAAAAAAAACAAACAAAAAAACCTCATTGGGCGTGTCCTAAAACCTGACACCCATCAATCATTCTCTAGCAGTGTTATGGTTTCGGCATCAAGGCTGACACAAAACATGAACTTGTTCAGGAACTGCCGTCGTTCTCGGTTCCTCAAAGAGCCAGGATCCACAGAGCCTCGTTTTCTACCCAGCGTGTAACTGATATATTAGCACTAATAGGAAAATGTGCTTTTTTCTTTTCTTTTCTTTTTGGAAAGGATGGAATTCTGTCTCAAGACAAAACTGATTATCACTATGTTTGTTGTGTTGAAACAGTTTTCAAACCTTGTTACAATAAAATTAACTGAAAAAATATTTAGGAAATATTTTTTTTTGAAAAAGATAAAACATGTTAGTCCTCAACACAATAAGACGGTTAATGTGTGTTAACAGAACAATGAATTAGGGAATATACAGTAGGACCCTGCGAACATGGGTGCGCTTAACGACGCGTTAAAACACTTTCTTCTTTGCCTGTCGGCAAATATTAAACATCACCTTACGTTGCCCGTGAATAAATTCTTAACGCATAACAGAGATTACCCAGAATGCCATTGTAGGGATTAATTTTGTAACCTGTAATATTTTTGAACTAGTATTGCTAGCATAATAATGTAAAGTAGACCTACTGTGGCTTCTAACGGTCACGCTAACACGGTTATACTATATAAGACGAGCCGATTTTTAAGATGGTTAAACCGTACCTAAATGGACAAATAGCTAGCGGTAGTCATAGCTGGAGTGACTAAACGGTGCTATGGAGCTAGACGTTACACTATACCTCACTAGATTACCCAGAATCCTTTGTTCCTGCAGCTTCTAATTGTGTTTTTGTTAAAGTGCTACGTAAAGTCTCATTTAAAAAAACGGTGTACGTGCTAATGTTCGAGGAATCTCACAGTCCAGTCAGTGTGTACAGAACAAGAATGAAGCTAATGTTGTATGACTAGCATGCACCTATACATGGTTAAGGTACATGTGGACGCAGAGTGATGGTGAAAATCTGACGAATCAATTGAGAATATCAACATTTACCTCAGATCTGGTGAGAACTGACTAAGAAAACCCTTCATGTCACTAATAAATATATTTAGCTTTGGTGGCTAACCAGAGCACTACTTATTTTGACGTATTAAAGGGGAAAAAGATCAACGATTTGGAATATAAATTGTGCAATTTGGGACTAAATACAGTCGTGTTGAAGTTAGTGCTCTCTCTTTACAACCTTAGACAAACAACATATATATTTTTTTACCGTGCCGTCATTTATTTAACAAAAAATAAGCCAAAAATGAATAAATCGTGTGCAATACTACATACCCCTCACTCCCTCACCACACTTCAATAGCTTGTACATCCAACTTTAGCAGCAAGAAGCTGAAGTAATCACTTCCTGTATGACTCGCACATTGTTTTGGTCCACTGTTCTTTATAAAAACGCTTCAGTTCGTTGCGAAACTGTCAAAACTTCTGCCTTTACAGAGGTCTGCACACCTGCTGATGATCAATAAATAAAGAGCTGATTAAGGATCAGTAGCAACTGCAACTTACCCTCCTAAATCCTGTAAAAGCAGTAAGGGCGTTCTGGGTCCAAACACCTTTTTTTTTTTTTTTCTATTTGTATTTTTTGGTTTATTTTTGGTTAAATACTGCCACGGTAAAAAGAGTTATGTTGTTCCTGTGGTTACATTTGCGTCACAATAAGACCTGCTACAATCGGGTGATTTGTTTTTACATACACAAAAAAATGTAATTAAAAGAGGATCCACTAACTTTTACACTACAATTACAACCTTTAAAAAGAGCAAACATTACGAGGTGATTAGCATGAGGTAATCCGTTCAAATTGAGGAAATTGAAATGAATTTAAGTATTTAGTGAACGTAAGAGATGTTAAAAGTTATTTCCTTTGCCAATAAATGTGGTCATGCTAGCTCGCAACATTCGCTTGCGTTCACTTTTAGGCGAGAACCGGTAGCCAGACGAGCTCAGCGATCCTGACAGTGTCTCAGTGTTGCTGAACGTCGGATCGCTTCACTGCAACCAGCAGAAATGTTTGTCCGTGTCCCTTTACCATCGCCGTTCCTCTTTAGCGTAGCAGCAAGGAGATTGTAGGGTTCAGGAAATTACCAAAACAGTGATTAAAGTTATTATTTTTTTTTTTTTAGGGTTGCTTTCATTTTTCTCATGATTTGTTTTGGGGAAGTTCCTGGGAGGTCCGTGCTGTCCTGCATTCTCAACATTATCAAGCAATAATTTAAACCTTTGTTTGTTTCTTCTTTTTCCCTTCTATATAACAGACTCACAATGTAGCTGGCTAGTTAGTCGCTAAAAGTCATATATCTGGACAATGTGAAGGAGGAAGAAAGCAAGACGAATAAATTAGGGATATTAACATTTTCCTCAGATGAGTTCATGAATTATTAATTTTTGTAGGTTCTGCCTTTTTTTTTTTTTTTTCCTTAAAGGTCTTTTTTTTTTGTGGATGGTGTGTCTGGAAAAGAAAATGTAGCATGATGATGAATTGTATAGCTTGTATCATCACCATCATCATCTTGATCATCATCATCAGAAAACATCTGGACTAAGTTTCCTAAAAAGTGTTCAAATCAGAGAATGTGATTCCTGAGCTGACGGTTCTACATTATGTTGTGGTTTTAATGTGTTTGGATGTCTGTTTATTTTATTATTTTATTTTATTTTGTATGACAAAAGTAGAACTGTAGCAAATCTGTGACCAGCCATCTAGTGATGACTTAATTTCATTCTGTTGGAAGGTATAAGGTTTGTATATTTCATGCTCAGTATCGTTTAGTTGATTTTAATGTTGTACAGTATACATGCACACTAAGTTGCCTGGTTCTAGGTTCTCATACCTTGTAGGTACAGTATACTTATTTGGGGTGTAACGGTATGCAAAAGTCACGGTTCGATACGCACTTCAGTTTTGAAGTCATGGTTCGGTGTGTTTTCGGTACAGTGATGTGGGATAAAAAAAAAAAGTTATACAAATTTAACAAATGCACTTAAAGGTGAATACTTTTTTTTTTTTGGTGTTTTTTTTTTAAATATAGATTTTAATTTTAATTTTTTTTTAACCTAATTTGCACTATTTGCTCTGCAAAAATACCACCACACTTAAAGTGACATCAAATCAACATGTCTGCTCACAGCATGAGAAATACGAAATAACGAAAACCTGCTAGCTTCAGTCGGGTTACAGTACAAGTACAGTTTAAATTAATCAACACACACATCGGTTTGATAAATATAAAATAATGACACACACACAAAGTTCACTGTTTAAGAAAGGGAAATATACAGCACCAATAAAAAAAGAAAAGTTGGACTCACCTTCTAATTTAATGTTTTTTGTTTAGTGATGTATTTTTTTACAACCTAGAACAATGCAGAAGATTTCAAAAGTATAAAATAACAGTCAGTTGTTAGATTAATACATGAAGGTTGGCTGTTCTGGAACGGTTCTTAAAAGAACAGTATTGTGTCAAGTGCATTTACAAAACCCATCAAGCTCCATAATGAAACTGTCTCTCATGAAGACATTCCCAGGAAAGTAAGACTCATTTAGAGCCTCAGAAATCAACAATTAACAAACGGATCATGATTAACAGATCATAAGTAGCTGATGCATCTCAATATCAACTGTTCAAAGGAAAATTACATTTTTTTGATAAATGCTTTCAGTATTGTTTTATAGCATAAAAGTCTGGAATGACCACAGAGTTAAAGGTGTGTACAAACTCGTACCCCTTTGACGGTTAGGGTAGATCACTCGCAACAACCTACAAACGCTTGTGTCGAACAAGCTGAAATCAGTAATAACGTAAATCCACATAGACGTAACAGCTTTAGGGTGGGACACTGAATTGTCTTTTTGACTTGTGGACTGGTGAATCTCTGGAGTGATATTTGAACCTTGTGACATGCTGCCTGTTCCATGCATCTGAATTAACCAAATGAAAAAAAGAAAATCCCTTGCTCGGATCTGCACACTGAACCGAAGAGTCCAAATTTGAATTCGTGTACCATCACACCACTAAGACGGGTCACTTGGTCAATGTAAAATTAATGCCCGTACCCCATTAGTAGACCTGATGACGTGGCAGTCCGGTGTGTATGTATAATCTGTACGCTGTGTATCTAACGAGTTGTGGTGGTTGGTGACGGAACATGTTTAAAAGCTGTAACGGGAAGGTTTCCTCCATCTTAACGTATACATCTTCATGTTTACACCAGATACCACTCCTTACACGTCGACATGAGCCATGTGCCAATCTTCAACCGCATAATATTTTATGACGTTTGTCACTCAGTGTGTTAATTTCCCCAGGGCTCGGCGCTTCTGGGGTACTATGTGTGTTTTAAACATAAAAATGAATTTAATCCTATTTAATCTGTTTTTATCTAGTATAGAAAAAAAAATAAAATCATAGCATTTATCAGTCTGTTGAGGAAATCTGAGCTGGAATTGAAGCAGCAATGTGATTAAGATGAGCTTGAGATTGTAGTGTGATACTTTGTAAGTAAGCGATGCCAAACATCTCCACGCTCCGCGCCAGTCCGAGCGCGTCCTGGTGCCTTTTTGACCAGTTCGCTGGATGACCGCGTGGGCAAAAAAAGACCTCCCCATACCCATATTTATTCTCATTTATTATAACTGATAATCACAGCTAGGTTCTGTTTTATATAATGAAGGAGAAAAAAAATGAGGAGAGGGAAAAGAAAAAAAACATTAGATTTTTTTTATACATATGTATATGAATATGATACTGTATACAGCTTACATATAGTACAAAATGTCTCTCTTTCACTTCAATACAATAAAGGAGCAATGCATTTCTGGAGTCATTCATTTGCTTGTCAGTGATTTTTTATTTTATTTTTATTATCATAATTTAGAAAAATGCAGCACACAGTATTACAAGAACACTGGCTGTCAAAATGGGTTATACAAGGGGTGTTCAAGTCAAAGCGGGACTTTAATTGTACAGAATTATAGAACACAGAGTAAAAACTCCCTTTATTTCTCTATTTAACACATAATGTGTTTTTGGAGTGATGTCAGGACTGTACGGTGAATGTGGCAATAACTCCCAGCTGCGTCCCCATAATGTGTGCGTGGTGTTGGTGAATGAGTGTGTGTATAGTTCACACAGACAAATGTGTCTCTTCCGCAAGTCAGCAACGTCAATTTTTAAGAATCACGCGATCCACTCCCTGAATGCTCACGTGACCGACTGCAGTCCGCTCCGAGCCACCTCGACCAGGATCGCCATTCACAGACGTACAGCCTTCTTTAAAACGTTTGCGCCGCTCACGTGTTACTGCAACTCAGAGTCTCATCAGCATACCGTGCTCGAAGCTCTGTACAGGATACTTGAGTTCCTTCACCCCAACCTTAAACCCTTGTCATGTTTTCATGGAGCCGGCTTTGCCGCACACTATGATGCTGGAACCGGTTTAGCGTGTCTCCCCTTGTTCGTCTAAGTGGTTCCAGAGCTAGTTCAATGTGACTCAGTGCCGCTGTTGGGCCCTTGAGCAAGGCCCTTAGGACCCTAGTCTGCTCCAGAGGCACCATAAAATTCCACACTTCCATAAATTTTCCTTTTTAAAAAGTTCTTTCATTTTTGTGAAGCTGCTTTGAGACAATGACCATTGTTAAAAGCGCTATATAAATAAAATTGATTTAAATTGAATAATGTCTGACTCTGCATTCTCCTCAGATTTCTAACAAAAGATGGGATAAACGAAGAACCAAAGTTTTCACTTTGCAGTATATGTGTATATGAGACAAATACGTAAATGCTGAACTTCTCAAAAGTTTGCCTAAGAACACAGCCATGAATAAAGAATAAGACAAACACATTCTCCGAGAGCAACTTCTTCCAACCATCCAGGGCCAGGGGTAGCTCAGTGGTTAAGGCATTGGACTACGGTTCGGAAGATCCCAGGTTCAAACCCCACAACCACCAAGTTGCCACTGGTGGGCCCTTGAGCAAGGCCCTTAACCCTCAACTGCTCAGATGTGTAATGAGATAAAAATGTAAGTCGCTCTGGATAAGAGCGTCTGCCAAATGCCTAAATGTAAATGTAAATCCAAGAACAGATTGGTGATGAACAATGCCTTTTCCAGCATGATGAAGGACCTCACCATGAGGAAAAAGTTATAACTAAGTGGCTCTGGGAACAAATCATGAAAAGTTTGGATCCGTGTCCAGGAATCTCTGTGAGAACTTGTGGTCAATCATCAAGATGCGGGTGGACCAACAAAAACCCACAAGAATCTGTGATGTAAGAACGGGTTGCGCCATCAGCCAGGATGTGGACCAGAAGTTGATTGACAGCATGTCAGAGGTCTTGAAAAAGCAGGGTCAAGACGGCTAATACAGGCTCTTAATGTAATGGTCGATAAAAGCCTTTGACTCTTATAAATTGCTTGTAATTATACTAAACCTTCAGTATACCAGAGTAACTACTGACAAAAAAGATCTAAAAACACTGAAGCAGCAGACTTTGTGAGAATATTTGTGTCATTCAAAAAACTTTTTTTTTATTACATTTATTAAAATAGAAATAAAAATAGAAAAAAATAAAAACGAGGAGAAAATAAATTAAAAAATAAATAAATAAATAAAATAAAAATAGATTAGAACGCTGAAAGACCAACTTGGTAACGGCGAGGCCTTTTTGCGACGTCACCCACGTTCCAGCCAATCAGGCGCCGGGTGCGGTGACGTCACGCTTCCCGGAGTCCGCGTCCGCGAGACGAGCGCGCGCGGTTCGGAGAGAGAGGGAGAGAACAGGAAGTTCGCAAATCTACGAAACAAACAAAAAAACATTTTTTTGTTTAAATTAAATAAATTGATCAAATAAAAATATATATAAAAGTCACGAACATGGACAAATTAAGAGCGTACTAGTGTGCTGATCGCTATCGGAGCGAGGTTTAGAACAAACAGGAACTGTGTCATCTCTCCCCCTCGCCGAGTTGCGCTAGCTTAGCTTAGCGTAGGTTAGCTTAGCATAGCTTAGCTGACAAGGCTAAAAGCTAAAAGAGAGAGGTGAAAAAAGAAGGGACGGAGCCGTTTACACACATACACTCACTCACACACCTTTCTGGCTCGGTTACTAATTATAAATCTAAAACACGGAGAAGGATTATTATAATTTTTTTTAATTCGTTATCTTTTTTGTTTTTGTTTATATACATCCGGGTCAGTTAGGAAAGTTACACACGCACGCTCACTCACTCGCACACGGGGTCAGGCGCGCGCGCGCTCAGGCACGCACGGAACCGAAGGCCTGTATGAGTGTGTGTGAGAGAAACAACACGACTTTATATTCGTGATAATATTAATAATAATAATTTATAACGCTGAAGATGTCGGCTCAGGCGCAGATGCGGGCCATGCTGGACCAGCTGATGGGTACAAGCCGAGACGGTGAGTGAGAACCACAGCGTGTGTGTGTTTCCTGATCAAAGATCTTTAGCTTTGTTTGTGTGTCCCAGTTTCTACAGCTTTACACACCAGGTACCAAAATAAAAAACAACAACTTCATCTGCTCCATCCATAAGGATGTGTTTAACTTGTTTAAGGTGTGTATGCGAGCAGAACACACACACACACACGAGTGTACACAGAGGTATACGTAATAGACCTAACGTTAACAATGAGAATGAAAGTGTGTGTACACACACTCTTTGAACTTAGGGTTGTAGACATTGTTAAAAGTGATGTAAAGACTTGAAGAGCCTTTGATGTGATATTAAGACCTTACATCACGTGCAGCTTCACTAATAACTCTCACACTGAGGACAAAAGTATGAAACCTGTACATGTGCTTCTTCCTCAAACTCTTTCCATGACCGTTGGAAGCACAGAACGGACTGTACTGTTTGCGACTGTATGAAATGTTTCTCTTCTGTTAAGTTAAGAAGCAGAAACCTGCTCCAGTGTGACGATGTGTGTAAGGACACACACACACACACACACACACACTGTGTTGAACAAAGTTGGACATTGGAGTTTGTGTGTCCTGAACCAGAACTTTTTAATCTCCTCAACATTCGAACAAGCCCAAGCTCGCTAATGCTCTCGTTGTGTATCTGCGAATGAACACACATCCATACGTACATAAATTTGGAAAATAGGGATGCGATTTTCGCAAAATATCGAATGTGGCTTTCATCACGGGTGCACATACTTTCAGCCAGGTAGCGTATGTATAAACGCAGTAGAAGATGCACTTTGGTTGCTAAAATTCCTGTTATACAAGAATCACAATTTTATAAATATCCTGATTTGATATTAAATGTTCCCTGATTTTTGTTACAGTTTTAAACCTTTAAATAAATAAACATTTAATAAGTAACAAAATGTAGCCTGCTCCTTATAACATTAGTTTTCTCACTTAAGAACCAAGTGCAGCATTTAAACAGTACAAACTAACAAGAGTTTAACATTTAACTGAGCAACGCGTATCTTTGTCCTCCGCCATCATTATTATTTCTAAACAAACTCAGCAAATTATTCACTTCTACCACACGGGGTGAAGATGTGCAAATACACCGAGTTCCATTCTGAGAGCGCGTTTGTGCGTCAGATTAATTCGTGAATTAGATTCTTTTACATGACTCTTGCACACCTTTGACACAAATATACAATGTAAAGCATTGTAAAAAAAAAAAAAGACGACAAACCAAAAAACACGTCTACTGTGGGTGAGACTTAGATGGACTATATTCTAGTTCTAGAACTGGGTCGTATCTGTGTGGTCATCTGGACACAGGAATCAGACCAATTTTTTATAACAGTTCAAGTAGGCATGGGCAAACAGTCGTATAGTTTGTTGTATGTCATGCACTTAGTGAGTGTGCGTGGTTTATATGACATTGACGCACACAATCTGTTATATTAAATCCCTAAACATACTTTCTTACATCTATCATCTTTTCGCCCTGTTCCAATCGTTTTCATGGGTATTGCTTTGCAATTCCTAGTGGTCACCTCCACATCACCACTGTTTTTCCTTTTTCTTCCACACATCCCACAGTACAGTAATCACACTGCAGCACTGCTCTGACGTGAGCTACTTCCGTGATTCGTTCGAGTTCCGTTCGCAACTTGAATATCCGTAAGTCGGAGTCTCACTGTCGTTCAGAGAGCGCCACCTGTAGGATCATAAAGAAACTGATGTTTAACAGCCTTAAACGCCTCCGAAGTCTCAAAACTCAACACGACGGTGAGCGAGTGGGTTAAGAGGCAGCGAGAACGCGGATGCGTGTGGGTTATAATGTGGGCACGTGGGGTTTCTAAGGCACGACTAATTAGCGCTCGCAGTGCTTTGAGACCGGTGTAACGTGTGTGTGTGTAATGAGTGGGTTTGAAACTAATTCACTTAGAGTTTGGAGGAAAAGACAGATCGGAGGATTTTTACACACAAAGTTTCTGATAATATAACGCCATAAAAATGTGTTTCTGTTGCGCCGCTCGGTACAGAATGGTTTGTATCTGAGCCTGAGCATCGGTCACGGCCAATCAGACTGAAAAACACTGACCGATCGGCCGCTTCATCACTGTTATAAATGTAATATATTTTTTTATTTTAATTTTGGAGTCTGTGTGATGCGTGAATCAGCACTCAAAAAAATCAGGATTTATAACTGAACTGATTTCCCCCCCATCTCTAATATTTTTTGCGTTTCAGACTGTGTGTGTTTGTGTCATGTCTAGTTATGAGAGAGGTCCGACTGGATACAGGAGCGACTCATCACGATGTGTGTGTGTGTGTTATTGTCGTTGTAGGAGACACCATGCGGCAGAGGATCAAGTTCACAGATGAAAGAGTGTGTAAAAGTCACTTACTGGAGTCCTGCCCTCACGACATCTTATCAGGGACGGTGAGTGTGTGTGTGTGTGTAGACATCCAGCAATGTGATTAACGGAGGATTTTAGCGATTGACAATGGGGTGAGAATTAATAACATGTTCCTGATGTATGATCTCGGCTCTGTTATTGAACTCACTCACGTGTCATTTGTTGTTGATGAATCTTTTCTGATTTATAATCCCTGTTACTACCGCTTCTTCACTTTTTTGATCCTGTGTGTGTGTGTGATGTAGCGCATGGACCTGGGCGAGTGTGTAAAGGTCCACGATCTGGCGCTGAGGGCGGACTATGAGATCGCCTCCAAACACCAGGAGTACTTCTTCGAGCTGGACGTGAGTACGATGTCAGGATGATACCATCTGTACTGTGAATTAATAGCATCCGGAGATATTTTAATAAAGAATTTATTACATTTTGAAACAAACTTGGCAAATAATTCACTCCTGCCACACAGAATGCTTTGTCTGTAGTTTAGAGTGCCACCTGCAGGATCATAGAGGAACAGCGACACAGTCGGTCACCATCACTGTAGTATCACTGAATCAATGACTGCGTCAAAATAATGCACAAGACTTTTTTACTTTTAATTAGTTTCTCCAATGAGGCGACAGGTGCACCTAGTGATCTCCTGGGCCGAGTTAATGACCCTCTCAAAGGGAAATTATCACCATTTATGATTAGTGTAGCACAAAAAAAAACAAAAGAGGAAGATGACCATAGAACACCTGAAATTACTAAGATAAAAAGAGCATTGTTCATACCGACAGCGGTGGGATTCGAACCCATGCCTCTGAAGAGACGGGAGCCTTTTATTCCATCACCTTAGACCGCTTAGTAGAACGTTATCTACTAATATAAAAAGAGTGTAATGTAAACAAATTGTATGAATAGTGTGAATGGAAAATGTTTTAAAATTGTGTGTGTGAACACAGGGACGTACATGTGAGCGAATCAACGTCATTCAGAAATTGTATTTATGAATTGTGTGGTCCTGCAGGACACTGTCGTCCCTCTGTGTCTTCCAGACATCACGCTGCATGACAAGGTCATCTCGACTGGATGGCATTGATCAGTCTGTGAGGGAGGAAAACAGAAACCAAAACAAAACATGATGTGTCTCCAGAGAGTCGTTTTGCTTTTGATGAGCTGGTGATCGTCTCAGGCACTAATTTAACATTTTCAATATCTCGTAGTCTTTCTGAAGGCAGGACGTCTCCTCTGATCGGCTGTGTGTGTGTTAACGCGTCGTTCTGTACGTGAGGAGGTGGCAGCGTGGACGTGGAGTTAGTTTACAAAACCAGAACAGGACAACCGTAGAAGTTAAAATATTGTTTTACGGCATGCGGATTTAATCGCTTCTTGATCACACGTCCGTATGGAAATGTTTATCAGAAAGGTGACGTCCCCACAAGTAAAAGTGTCACGTGACTAATTGTGTGCGTGTTTGTGTCCAGGCTGCCGAACACTTGCAGTCGTTCATCGCCGACTGTGACCGGAGGACCGAACTCGCCAAGAAACGACTGGCCGAGACTCAGGAAGAGATCAGCGCCGAGGTCGCTGCCAAGGTAACCAACCGCCTTTTTATTTCCTCATCACACAGACGAGCTGAAACCATTCAACACCTCAACATCTAACTGACCTTTCTTTGATTTGTAATGAAATAATAAATAAAAATAATTCTCCGGAGACACGGAAGACTTCACCTCGATGAACAGAGAGGAAAGATTCATTTAGGCGCGAAGACATAAGAAATAACCCTGTGTGTGTGTGTTCACACATGGGGAACTCCTAGAGAGACTGGTGTTTGCTCTGAGACTCTGCCGAAACGGTCGAACACCTGGAGCAGCACATCTGGCAGGAAGTTCAGAGCAGCGCTGCACTAAATAGCCGTTCTTAGTCATTGTGTCAGATTTAGACTCCAACATGCATCTCAACAGGAGGCCGTCGTTCGCAAAAACACACCCGATGTATTTCGATATACTCCTCTCAGTGAATTTATACGATCGCCACCAAACCGGGTTGATGTGATCTAAAGACGTTGCGGACGGAGAATTGCGGAGGGATTTTTGATTTCTTAAACGGGTCATTCGCGTTAATGTCTTAAACTAACGCTGAAAAATGATTAATAACTTTGTGTGATATCATACTAAGTGATGTCATAGTGTGATAGTTTTTCAGCAAACGCGGCTATTTCGGAGATCTAAACATTAAATTCCCCGGTACACACTCGCATCTCTCATTCACACACACTCATGTCCCTCACACACACACACTAACACTCACATCTCTCTTTCTCACATGCAGGTGCTTGGGCCCTCTCATCATTCCTTGTGACTATATTCATTTTCTTCTTCTCTCCTTTTTTGTACTTTAGTTTATCTCCTTTCTGCTTGCTCTTTCTCTCTCACAGACACACACACACACACAACCATATATACTCAGCAAAAAAAGAAACGTCCCTTGTTCAGGACTGTGTATTTCAACAACAATGTTGTAAAAATCCAAATAACTTTACAGATCTTTATTGTAAAGGGTTTAAACAATGTTTTCCATGCATGTTCAATTAACCATAATCAATTAATTAACATGCACCTGTGGAATGGTCGTTAAGACCTTAACAGCTTACAGAAAGTAGGCATTTAAGGTCACAGTTCTAAAAACGCAGGACACTAAAGAGACTTGTCTACCGACTGTGAAAAACACCCAAAGAAAGATGCCCAGGGTCCCTGCTCATCTGCGTGAACGTGCATTAGGCATGCTGCAGGGAGGCATGAGGACTGCTGATGTGGCTAGGGCGATAAATCGCCATGTCCGCACCGTGAGACGCATAAGACAGCACTACAGGGAGACAGGAAGGACGGCTGATCATCCTGAATATCACACCTGCGTGACAGGTACAGGATGGCCACAACAACTGCCCGAGTCACACCAGGAACACACAATCCCTCCATCAGTGCTCAGACTGTCCGCAATAGGCAGTCCATGAGGAGGAGATGCACTGCAGTACTTCAAGCAGCTGGTGGCCACACCAGATACTGACTGGTACTTTTGATTTTGAGCCTCCCTTCATTCAGGGACACATTGGGAAACATTTTTAGTTTATGTCTTATGGTGTTGACTCTTTTAGTGTTCATACAAATATTTACACATTAAGTTTACTGAAAGTAAAAACAGTTGAAAGTCAGAGGACGTTTCTTTTTTTTGCTAAGTATATTAACCGAACTCGTGTGTGTAAAATTCAGCGTAGTGATGTGTGTGTGTGTGTTTTTTAGGCGGAGCGCGTGCACGAACTCAACGAGGAAATCGGTAAGCTGTTGGCGCGTGCGGAGCAGCTGGGTGGAGAGGGGAACGTGGACGAGGCGCAGCAGGTCCTGGAGAAGGTTGAGAAAACACGGGCTCTTAAACGAGAGGCGGAGGTGAGTGTGTGACTTCGGCGGGGAACAGGGGGAACGATCTACTAATCCGAGATACACACTCAAACGTGTGTGTGTGTGTGTGTAGGACATATACCGGAACTCCATGCCAGCCTCCAGTTTCCAGCAGCAGAAGCTGAGGGTGTGTGAGGTGTGCTCCGCCTACCTCGGTCTCCATGACAACGACCGCCGCCTGGCCGACCACTTTGGCGGGAAACTTCACCTGGGCTTCATCGAGATCCGGGAGAAGCTGGAGAAGCTGAGGGTGAGGATGGGACACGTGGCGGTCTCCGCCTGGCTCACGTCTGATTGACTGGAAGAGACACGTGTGGTCTTTATCACCACGTCATAACCGGGGAAATCTAACACACCCGTCTCTCTCTTTCTCCCTGTCTGTCTGTCTGTCGCTTTGTTTGTTTCTTTCTTTCTTTCTCTCTGTCAGAAAGCGGTGGTGGAGAAGCAGGAGCGGATGCGCATGAAACGGCGAGAGGAGCGTGAACGAGAGGAGGAGAGACAGCGGGAGTGGGAGATGGAGAGAGAGAGGGAGAGAGAGCGTGAACGCGAGAGAGAACGAGAGCGAGAGAGAGAGCGCGAGAGGGAACGGGAGAGGGAGAGAGAGCGCAGGAGGTAAGTTCCTCTCACGGGATCGTCATAGAGACGTTAATGTAATAAAGTGACACGTGATTTACTGAACGGAGAGATTTTCTAAACTCCCTTCCTCTCTCTCTCTCTCTCCCTCTGTTTCTCTCTCTCTCTCTCTCCTTTCCCTTTCCAGGTCCAGATCTCGCAGTGGGGACAGATACAGGTGACTTTAACTTAAGAGTCTGAACTGTGTTTCTCATCATCAGTGGAGACGGAGCAGGACAGTCAGGAGAATCTAATCAGGAGAAATCGGTCCTGAGGATCTGAGAGACTTTGTTGAGGGCTGGGTTGTGACGTCTAGACGTCTGGGTCAGAGTGGTTTAAAAAAACAAAACAAAACAAAACAAAAAAACAGCAGCAGCTCTTGTCCGGTGCTCTCTGTACGCTAGTCATGTGACTCTGTAAATGTTTGATACTTAATTGATGGTGTGAATAAATAAATCAGTGATCGATCAGTAATCAGTTAAAAACTGCACAGTATAACAAATCAATCCCACCATCGCTGTTGAGTATTACTGCATCCTGAGTAGTACATTATACGTATACACACACACACACACACACACACACACACACACCTACATCGACCAGGAGTGGTAGTATAAACATCTGTTAACACAGACAGCAGTCTGAGCAACATCATTGTGAGGCAAAAGGTATTTACCCTCATGCGCAACACACACACACACTCGGTGTGAGAGGTTTTGCACGTCACACTGTTCACCTTAAGATTTTTTTATTAATCACTGGGTTATTTCCTAAAAATAAACTACAAATACACCCACTTCCTAGTTTTTTTTTATTCATTTATTTATTTATTATATAACATGTTGTCAAGTCAAGTAGACTTTTATTCTATTTTATTATACTATAGACTTTTATAGACTTTTATTATGTCGTTTCAGGCTACATACATAAATACATACAACATGAATTTACATACAACCATTAATTAACTAGCTAGAATGAAACCTAATTAGCTAACTAGCTTAGACCACAAATTAACAAAACTAGATAAACTATACAAAAATGCAAAAAAAAAAAAAAAAACACCCACAATTCAGCCTAAAGTGCAAACGTGCACTCGGTAACAAATGCGACACGAAGCAATACGGTGACAGAATGTAGCGCCGACTCGTACACAGAGCTGAAACGAAGTTGTCCATAAGACGCTAAACATTTCTTGTTGTTGTATAGCAAAGGAAAAAAACAATTGTTCAGGTTGGTGTTGGAAATTCCCTGATTGAACCTGCCACATGGTGTGTTTTGGGGAAGTGTGACGATTAAAATCACTTGCTTGTGTCGTATCACTGAAATGTAGGGGTGTCTCTCTCTCTGTGTGTGTCTCTGTCTCAGGGATGGTGGAAGCTCATCGTCTCATCGCTCGCGGCGTCATCGCTCATCCCACTCCAGAGACCGGGACCGAGAGAGGAAGCACAGACATAAAGAACGACATCGCTCTCGCTCCCACTCTCACAGGAGGAAGAAGAAGAGGTGCGGTGTCACGTTAACGTGCAGCCGTTTAGAGGAACAGTACAAGTCAGACACATCTCGGAAATACAGACAGTAGTTTGGTATAGGAGGACATTGTGGACATTATAGATCCACCCCAGTGTGTGTGTGTGTGTGTGTGAGGATTAGTTTAATAATTTATTTTTTATCGATTAGCGTAAGGTCAAATTTTCAACCTCATTAAAATAACATTAGGAATAAAGAGATGGTGTGTGTGTGTGTGTGTGTGTGTGTGTGTGTGTGTGTGGGGCTAAAGAATTTACCTTTAACTGTCCTCCGTCTCCTCCGCCTCAGGTCATCACACACTCGCGAGCGGGAGCGCTCCGTGTCACAGGAGCGATGGAGGGAGTACGGAGGAGGGGACGAGCGATGGAGGGAAGAAAACCGGAGGGACGCGGAGCGGGAGCCGGGCGAGAGAGAGCGGTCGACGTCGTCCCCGGAGACGGGCAGGCCGAAGGGCAGAGAGAGATCCGTGTCTGTGGAGAGAGAGAACCGCTCCAGCTCAGAGGAGAGAGAGTCCGGAGAGATATAAACAGATAGAGAGAGAGAATGATGTCGGTTGCTTTGCTTTCACATGACTTCCTGTCCTTTATTTTCTCCGTGTGTTAGCTGACTGGGTGACGGGCTCGGCAGAGACGCACAGTGTCTCCTTAACAAGATGAATTTTAGCACAATTAGGCTTCTTTGTTTTTTTGTTTTTTTTTTCCTTTCCGAGAACAGCACACACACACACAAGCAGTTTTTTTTCTTCTTCTTTTGATGACTACAAACAAAACATTAAACAAAAGATTTCATCCTCAACTCTGCATGTCCTTTGTTTAGGATTCTGGCTCTTTAAAATAATTTTTTTAATTAATTTAAACACAAAAAATATATATATTTTCCACAGACTTTCTTTTAAGGTCTTGTTTTTTTTTTGTTTTTTTTTTAATAAATTTGAATCAGCAGGGGGTCTGGGTTGCAGCCCTGCAGAGAGACCATGCGGTGTGAGAGTGCGCAGAACTCTGATATCAGATATTTCACACAAATCGTCATGATTTATTTGCTCGTCTTTTCACTTCTGTCCGCCTGACTGACTTGACAAATTGTAGTTAATGCACAGTTACGCAAACCTAAGGCCGCAATCGTCGTCACGGGTGACAACAGACGATCACTTGTTTAAAAAAAAAAAAAAAAGAAAAGAAAAAACATGAATTTTCCCACAGGATTAAGCCAAGGCCTCGGCTCTGGTCTTCGGGGTCGCAGGTTAGATCCTCTGAGCGACATTTCTTTACCACGAGTAATAAATCACTGAGAGCAGAGTGAAGAATAAAAGACTGTACTTCAAAGCAGTGTGCGTGTTGCTGTTTTGATCCAGTAAAAACAAACAAACAAACTAAAATTGATTTCATACAGTTTCACCCCTCTGCGTGTCTTAGACAGTCGTTTGTAACGTACCTGTTTTAACCAGGTTTATTATTCGTAGGCGTGCAAATAAAAAACTGTACAGGACCAGAGATTGTTACGCATTCAGATTATGGACAGAGCGACCTGCAATCTGCCAGCCAACCAAAGCAGAGTGTGTTTGTGGGGTGGTGGGGGGATGGGAAGAGAGGTGGGGAGACGGTGCTGACGTAATTCGCGTTACAGCGAATCAATGTGAGGAATAAAATTTTTTTCAACATATTTTGTTCTTACTGTTTTAAAGTTATAAATGCTTGTTTTTTTTTTGTTTTTTTTAATAGCGACTGTGAAGCTGGAAGCTGTTAACTAGCTGCTTTAGGGTTGGGGTGCGGTTTTCTACCATCTAATAGGAGCTCTGTAAGCTGGTTGACACGGCTGTACGCTTTGTGCGGTGAAATACCAAGGTTTTGACCTTGCCTTGTGTACAGACCTCATTACCGAGGCAGTTATCAAGCATCTTTTATAAGCGTTATCAGCATATGGAAATGTAACGTCAGACATTGCAGTAGTTTGTGATCGGCGACGTTTTTTTTCTTTTCAATTAGATTTTGGATTATTTCTCAAATACGTACACTTATTTTTTTTAATCCACAAAAGAAGTAATAAAACAACGTTGTCTCAAACCATTTATGATTTAAAGTAGGAACGGGATCCACCAGGGGTCACCCGATACGATACCTAGAGTCCGATTCGATTTATATCGCGATTCTATAAGTATCACTATTTTATAAATATCCCGTTCATTATTTTCTTTTCTTAGATTTCATTACGCAAAAAAATAAATAAATAAATAAACCTTACTTCTACTGCATGGGATTCTGTGCTGCCTGTTAATCTGTTTTGCGAACCTGTCACCTGATGGAGGAACTGTAACGTGTAAAAAGAAATAGATTTTTAATTCACTGTGCAGATACGATTTGCTGCACCAAAGAGTCGTGTTGCATTCCTAAATCAATTTATTTACCCCCAAATCTCTCCTCTTAACGCGTGGAAATGAGGTTGGTCCTCATTTTTTGATTTTGTGGAACAAATAAATGAACTCTCCAGCAGTCTATATAAATCTCGGCTCTTGAAGCTTCACAGCCTTCATATATGCATATATAAATACACACACACACACTTCCCCTGTCACCAAATTTCCTGAGCACAATCCAAATCTGAAACGAGTGCGATAAAGAAAAATCTATTCTGACCCTCACAGGGAAAAAGATTTTGTCCTTAGCAAGAGAAATCTAGCCAAATGTATCTACATTTTGATTCCAACAAACCAAATATAAGATTATTAAACAAATTTCTAGTCAAACACTACTAAATTACCAAAATTGCAAGAAAAAATTTTTTCAATTGGGAGATAATTTAGCTTTTTATGAAATTAATTCCTAAAATTTTGTCTAAGACATTTTTCGCTTGCAGTTTTAGTAACATTTGACTAGAAATGCGTTTAAGAATTTTACATCTAGTTTGTTGGAATCTTATTTTAGGAAATTATAAATAGATTTGACTAGATTCCAGAATATTTCACTTGCTACGATGCTAACAGCTTTTGCAGCGCGTGACCCAGAACCGTGCTGCTGGTTAACCAGTATTTACAGTTTCACAGTTTTGTTTTTTATTAGAAATAACATTTTTTTATTATTATTTTTTGCTTATGGATGGAACGATGATGACACAATACATCACTAAACCATACATTGATGCTTACATGAAACCTGAGCAGCAGTTAACTGTGAATCTAAAGCCCGGGGCTTCTTCTCAACACTCAACCCCGGTGTACTGAAAACCACGACGGTGTGTTTATTCGGTGCACCAGCGTTCAAGTCGTAGCCGTCCTACGTATTTTTTTTTCCTTTGCAAACAAACAATACCACTTTTTTCCATGCTTATTTGTAACTTCAGGTTGTTTATCACAAAGGCCAACTGTTTCTACTATTGTATGTTGTGTGCACAACTGTATTATTTTATTTTTATTTTTCAGTTTGCTGTTAAGTTTTCTGAAGAAACCTGACACACCAGATGCTATACAAGTTAAATAAAAGCGTTTGAAAAATGTTTTTGTCTTTCTTTCTTTCCCTTCGGTATACTGTATCACGAGGTGGAATCATAAATAATAATAATAATAATAATTGTCCATCGAGAAATCGTCCCCCAGTGACTGGAGCACCAAGTACGAATTCTGCTGCCAGGTTTTAAAGTCGTCTGAGGTAAGACGTCCGGCGAAAGTCACCTAGTCTGTGGCGCACAAATCTTAAAAGTTTTTGGTCCTACCTCTTTTGAATAAAAAATAAAATAAAAATGGCTGACTGTCTGTTGCTAGGCAACGAGTGTCTGACTGATGCTGAGGTAAATAATAAACCTAGCACGCTGCTACAGTATTAGCTGTTGAGCCTTTGACTATATTAAACAATTAAATGACAATATTTACTAGAGAACGTTAACAGTTAACACAAATCTGTTGGTACATACGTGATAAAAGAATTATTATTATACAGTTATTCAGATGTATTAACCCCCCACCCCCTCCCTCTGTTTAAATTTCACATTTATTTATTTAGTTATTTATTTTTTTAATTGGCCTTAGTTATAAACTCACAGCATGTTGTAAACATTTATTACACAGACAGAGTGTGGACAGAGTGTGGAGTTAAATGATTTGTCCTTTAGTAATACAGTATATTGTGACAGGTGTAATGTACCGCGCATCCACAAGGGGGCAGCAAAGCGACGCGGCCGAAAGCGACGCGGCCGGAAGTGACGACAGCGGCTTTGAAAAGACGCGGCAGCAGGAAGAAACAGGGTTATTGTTGTTGTTTTTAGTTTTTATTAAAATGCGTTAGAGTTAAAAATTTGGTTTTAATCCACCATGGCGTTACTGACACCTTACAGCAAAATACCCGAACTGAACACTGCGACCGTTTTAGTGAGTATAATCCACACAGAGCGCGTGTTTATATTGTGTTTGTGTTTAGCCAGTTAGCTAGCTCATGACTAAGCTGGTTTACTCCGTGTTGTTTATTGTTGTTGTTTTTATTACAGTTAGTTGAGAATGAGGAGAAATTTCAGTCCAAACTCGCCGATGCCATCGTGCAGAAGGAGAAAGACCTGAATGTCCACGTGTGAGTAATCTCTCTGAGACACGTCACAGGGGACACAGGGGAAAGAGTGTCTCTGTCGGCTTTCAGGGGGACAATGTGTCTGTCTGTCTGTCTGTCTATCTGTCTGTCTGTCAGCTTTCAGGGGGACAATGTGTCTGTCTGTCTGTCTGTCTATCTGTCTGTCTGTCAGCTTTCAGGGGGACAATGTGTCTGTCTGTCTGATTTTCATGGGGACAATGTGTCTCTTTCTGTCGGCTTTCAGGGGAAAGTGTGTCTCTTACTATCAGATTTTCAGGGGACGATGTGTCTTCTGTCAGACATTTTCTGAGGACGATGTGTCTTTCTGTCAGAGATTTTCAGGGGACGATGTGTCTTTCTGTCAGACATTTTCAGGGGACGATGTGTCTTTCTGTCAGAGATTTTCAGGGGACGATGTGTCTTTCTGTCAGAGATTTTCAGGGGACGATGTGTCTTTCTGTCTGGGATTTTCCGGGGACGATGTGTCTTTCTGTCAGAGATTTTCAGGGGACGATGTGTCTTTCTGTCAGAGATTTTCAGGGGTTGATGTGTCTTTCTGTCAGAGATTTTCCGGGGACGATGTGTCTTTCTGTCAGAGATTTTCCGGGGACGATGTGTCTTTCTGTCAGAGATTTTCAGGGGACGATGTGTCTTTCTGTCTGGGATTTTCCGGGGACGATGTGTCTTTCTGTCAGAGATTTTCAGGGGACGATGTGTCTTTCTGTCAGAGATTTTCAGGGGTTGATGTGTCTTTCTGTCAGAGATTTTCCGGGGACGATGTGTCTTTCTGTCAGAGATTTTCCGGGGACGATGTGTCTTTCTGTCAGGGATTTTCCGGGGACGATGTGTCTTTCTGTCAGGGATTTTCCGGGGACGATGTGTCTTTCTGTCAGGGATTTTCCGGGGACGATGTGTCTTTCTGTCAGATTTTCCGGGGGACGATGTGTCTTTCTGTCAGAGATTTTCCGGGGGACGATGTGTCTTTCTGTCAGAGATTTTCCGGGGACGATGTGTCTCTTTGTCGCCTTTAGGGGAAATTATCTGTCTTTGTTGGCCTTTAGGGGAAAGGCCTTTTTCTGTCGACTTTCAGAGGAAAGTGTGTGTCCTTTTTCATCCTTCACCATTTCTGTATTTCTCATGACGTCATGACTGACTGGTTTCAGACGCCTGGCGTGCAGACTCCCTCTCCCCGTGGAGAACAGCGAGACGCGTCCTCGTGTGGACCTGGTGGTGTTCATAGTGAACCTTCTCTTCGAGCGCAGGTAACCTCCATCACTCTCTCACAGCAAGTCAGCTTAGACATAAGTACTGACACCTGCTGCATTGTTGGTCTGTTCTCATGTCTGTGTGTGTCTCTGTGTGTTAGTCTTCAGGTGGTGGAGAATTCCCTCAGTTACCTGAGTTCAGACTTTTTCCTCGGGAAGGTGTGCTTCGTGGTCACTGATGGTAGGTGCTCAGCAACCTACAGCCTAGCACCTACATGGAAACAAAATAACTACAGTATCTTTTATTGGAGCTTTTCCCCACTGAATTATTTAGGGTGAAACCAAGAAGCTCAGATTTATATTGTTTTTAAAACTTAAAGTTTGAGATTGTTTTGTGTGTGACTGTAATTTCCCATCATGCTTTACTCCTCACACTTTATGAATATTGTCTGTATTAGAGGAGATATTTAAGGGGAACGTCTGTACGGTAAGTGCTCACAGTCTAACCCCGGATTTATGCTTCTGCACAAGTCCACACAGAACCTACATAAGTTCTGCACTAGTGCTTTTGTGTCACACTGCAATTACAGTACCTAACCACAAGGTGGCAGTGGGTTCTTATTCTGCTGTATTGATGCATTTTAGGTTAGTATTTCACCAGGTTATGTTCTCTCAAACAGTACCGTAATAAGCAAGTGTTTCTGAGCTTTTCTATGTCTTCCATTAAAATAAAAATTAAATTTTTACATTACTTTTAAAAAACATAAATAAATATCAGCAGGTCATTTTAAGGTGATTTTATATTTACTGACATTAGGAATGTTGAATATCCACACCAGCTACAGAAATAAGCTCCTGGACTTTTTTCTTTTTTTTAAATACACGAGTCAAAACCTTTCGCCTTTCCAAAAGACATTTGAACGTGTATGTACAGTACAGATGCAGCTTCTCCACCTCGTGTAGAGTTTCATATCAGATTGGCTGAGAGTCAGAAGTCCTGTACTGCTACAGGAGATCTTATCCTTCCTTGTTTGATTGACACGTGAAGCGAACGCTTGGGTGAAGCCGAAGTGAAAAGATTAAAGACAGTTTTCTTGTCGACTGATACAGTTTACGACTTGATGAACCTGCTGACATGGCCAAACATGCAGTTCTGCTGGTGTGTGTATGTATGTATGTATGTATGTATGTATGTATGGAATGATGACTTTGTAGAAAAGATTTTGTTGATGTAGTTTTGCCAAAATTCTCAACAGCAGGAGCATTTATAAGAAGCCATTAGGGTCAAACTTGATCATATGATTCATTTATGTAAAAATAAATAAATGGATAAATTGACAAAATCAATCTTTGGACCAAACGTGTAACAAGCGTCAGGCTGGACATGTTACCGAATGTGTGTCTCATGAGGTAACAAACTTGACTGATTCTAAAAAGGGTGATGACGCACATCTGGAGAGACCGCACACACGTGATGATGTGTGATTAATATTATTATTTTCCAGAAGAGGAGAACATGTTGGTCCAGGACTGGATACGAGAGTTCATGTAAAAAAAAAAAAAAGTCAAAGAAGAAACTTAACATTTGTCAAGCTATCACGTGATTGTGGGCCTGCAAAACATGTTCCTGTAGTCGACTGTTACTCCCTCCTGGTGCAGTGTTGGACGTTAGTGTGCTCCTGACGAGGATCTCTGTGAGTCTGGCTTTTTTTTTCTCTCAGCTGAAGAGCAAAAAAAAACATTGAACATGACCTTCAGATTGCACCATCTTCAGTTACGTAATGAAACGAACAGTATCAGGTTTTTCATTAAGAAGCTGACAGCGTGCCCGTTTATTACTGTTTGTTCATGTTATAACGGATTACTAACAAAACAATCAGCCATTTTTTTCCTTTGAAATTTTCAAATGGTTGCTGGATATGAAAGAGCACGCTCTCAGTTTTACCGAAGGGTCGTGACTCACATGATATGATAAAAATTGGGTCAGGGTGGAAAAAAAAGGTCAAGAGCTACTTGTGCAGGGCCGCTCAAGTAGCCTTTGGCACATAGGCTCGGTGTCGGCTTGAAGCATAAATCACGCTTAAGTGTTGGTTACGTAAACCACATGCCTCTGTGAGGTGGCCTTCTGTCGGATACGATATAATTGTTTGCTGAAGTTAAGCGTCTGTGTGTGTTTGTGTTTTCCCTTAGCACGGTGTGGTGCTGTGGCTCAAGAGCGTTTGCTCACTGTGAAGAAGCTTGCTGCGTCTCACGGCTGTCCTGTAATCTGCGCCGAACACCAGGTACGAAATCAGCAGCGTGCCGAGCACTGACTCGACACGAAGTGTTAACTCACACAGTCTTAACGTGTTCAGATTTATGATCGTAAAAACCTGCAGGTTCGTTCACAGCGGGACAAGATTGGTTTTTCAGGTCATTTCTTTTTCGCCACACCTTTTCTTTCCCCTGTTTATAAAAAACAAACACATTTAATTAAACAAATATATTTATATCAAACAGAAATAAATATATTGGTTTGTTTTTTATTTTAATATGTACAATATATTTACAGTAATCAGAAATATGTTTATTTTTTATTTACAATTTTTTTTTGTTTTTAATTTAAAAGAAATTTATCTATCTTAAACAGAAATTAATATATTTAATGCAATTTAATTTTATTAATTTTTTCTTTTTAACTTAAAATAAATGTATTCATATTAAACAGAAATAAACATTGTTTTTTGTTTAATACTTTGTTTTAAACTAAAATGTTATTAAACAAATATTTATATCAAGCAGAAATATATTAAATAAAATGTTCCATTTTAAATGGTAAAGTAAAAAAAAATTCTTTTCATTAAAATATATATTTATTTTTAACATAAATGTAGTTAAATGGAAATAAAAGTATTTTCTGTGAGACTTTCAGTTCTCAAGCTTAACCTGCGAAGAAAATACTTAAACATTTTAAATACAGTAATGTTGATGGAGGCTAAAAATCGTCGCTACACTATTCTTTTTTTTTTTTTTTTTTACAGCTGTAAAATAAATGCAATTCAGTTTTATTTGTATAGCGCTTTGTTGTTCTTCCTTGTTGTTTAACGGCTTTTGGAATCCAGTAGGTTACATAACCGCCTCATCTCCAACCTTCCTTAAACAAAATCGTTAAATGCTTCCTTCCCTGATCTCGTCTCACCTCATTTTGTGTCTCAAACTCTTTATCTGCCTTTATCCAGCACTTCCACACACTCTTATCTTCCACATGTTCCCTATTAGTACTGAGCATTTGGATCTGAGCATTTGGTTGGTACCCTATAAGTTGCATCACCGCCATTTATAGATCTCACTCTCCCTCAACTTTCCAGTCCTTCTTTTGAGAATTTTTCAGTCCATCCAGTCTTACTTAAAAAAAAAAACACATAAAAAACCCACTTCCATCCCTGATCAGTGCTTTCAATAATGGTAATTATCACAAAGCAACTTTATAGAAGTATTTTTTTTTTTAAATAATAAAACATATTTTTAATTACCAAGATAAGTATGATGTTCTTACTTTAAACAATAGTGAATAACTCATCAAAAAGGTATCATAAAAATAAATAATCATAAAAATAATCCTCATGCCTCAAATTGCTTACATTAATATAATAAAATACTTCAATAATCAAATAATGAAACAATTTTATAATTGTATTACGAGTAACGCGGTTTGCGAGTGTTCCGCAAGACAAGCTAAGATTTTTAAAAAATTTTGACTTGAAAAACGAGCAAGTCTTGGTTTACGAGTACCGAGTATCATACATGCGCTTCTTGTTTTGACGTTGGGCGTCACATGATCACAACTGAGCCAACGGTTTTTCTCTCTTGCGCTGTGGAATTGTGGGTAATTGTTTCTCCTGCTGGGTTTTAGTGCTCGTCTCTTGCTGGTATAATCAACATCCGTGCGCTTGTACTGTTTACTATAACACTGTGACCACGTGTGTGTGTAAAACATATTTTATTTTGTGTGTGAGTGCGTGTAAAGCAAAAGAAAGTTTCATTAGAGGTTAAAAATCTATTTTCTCCCTCAGCCTGTTGTTGTGTGCGCGCACTCGTAATTTGACATTGTGCCGGTTTTCACACACTCTCTCTTTCTCTCGCGCCTTTAGTGTGTGTTTGTGTGTGTGAAGCAAAGAGGGTGTGCTTCGCACACATACTAAAGGCGAAAAAAAGAGTGTGTGAACTGGCACAGTCAAATTACGCGCGCACACAGTCTGCTCCACAGAGAAACACTGCTCTGTCGCGATTCTTTTCAAAGGTAAAGTGCAGGGTTTTTTTATTTTATTTTACAGCAGTGATTCCGTTAGTATGCGCTGACACACGAGTGTCATTAACGATGTTCCTTGCTAATTTTTCCGACAAAACAGTCTTTCCGTTAATGTGTACGTATGTTTGTGTGAAATTCAAATGAGCGAGGAGACAGGTTTACTGTGTAAGATGAGAAGGTCGAAACGGGAGGGGCTGAAAGTAAGAGTCTCCTCTTACGTTAGCTTGACACATACACAAACACAGCGCCCATGTGCATAAACGGAAACACTTATCTGTCAGGAATAATTATTTATTTACCTGCAAGTAAAGTGCAGGTTAATTTCTTTTATTTTTACTTTATTTTTCGTATTGGTTATTTTTATGGTATATTTTTTTGGGGGCTCTGAAATGAATAATTTGAGTTTCTATTATTTCTTATGGGAAAATGTCATTTGGTTTATGAGTGTTTTGGAATATGAGCCTCTTCCGGACCAAATTATGCTCCTAATCCAAGGTTCCACTGTACCTTAATAAAAGAAGGCCAAAATTGTCGCCTTGCGCCTCCAGGGTCCTGGTTCGATTCCCGGCCAGGCTCGATTCCCGTCTCTATGTGCATGGAGTTTGGTCCAGGTACTCTGGTTTACTCCCACAGTCCAAGTTAGGCTAATTGTTCCCAAATTGCCTGTAGTGTGTGAATGTGTGTGTTTGAGCCATGCGATGGATTGGCACCCTGTCCTGTGTGCTCTCTGCTTTGTGCCATAATTCTTCTGGGAAAGGGTCCAGGTCCCCAGGATGAAGCGGTATAGACGATAAGTGAGTGAGAGTGGGCCTTAGATTGTACTTGAATAAAATATAACAATAAAATACTTAAATAATAACATACTTCAACAACGAAATTATAAAATATTTTAATAATAAAATAATTAAATGCTTTAATAAAAGAATGCCTCAGGTTGCACTTTATTACTTACGGATTTAATTTTAAGGTTTAATTGATTTTCTTCAATTTTGGTGCTCCTTAAGCTTTAACACTAATAAAATGGATTGCAAAATTTTATGCAACTTGTTATTCATATTCTTATCCCTGTTATTCATATCAAAAAAATCTTTATACGATCAGTTGTGAGTTTTGTGATCTGTTGCACTTCTCGTGCACTGCGATGCCCAGTGTCTAGGTTTTTGGGGTGTTGCGACCGGGAAGTAAACTTGTGCCTTCCACTGAGTCACCCCATGCCATCTTTCTCCTTTTGCATTTAATTTTTAACCTTGTTTTACCTGGCTCGGAAATATAATATTTCTCCCTACATCTACTTGTTACAAAAGCTAAGCTTCTCTACTGATATTTAATTATTGTGCTGCGATTTGTGCTGAAAACAATAGTCTAACACACACACACACACACACACACACACACACACTGTGTTTGCACAAAAACAGAGTGGCTCTAGCAGAAGCTCCGAGGTAAGTGTTTTTTCATGTTCAGCGTCTTACCATGTGGAACGAGCCTGTTGATTGGACTAGAACATCACCTTCTATGTGTCTTGTTGTTCATACATACAGACGGAGGACGGCATTAGCATGGCAGCGTCCAGACTCCTCACCATCCTAAAGGTGTCGGCCGGCGCGTCTCCCGTGGCGACCACAGCACTCTACCTGTCTACACTGACCCGCTGCACCGTGCCATCCGAGCTCGATGAGGACTGACCTCTCACCCTTTCACTCTTTCCCTGCTTCTCTTCAGAACAGGGAATTTGAGGGATAATCTAGACACAAAACCGACTGTCTTGTATAAAGTAAAACTTGTGTGCTTAGAAAGTTTCCTGGAGAGAAACAGTGAGCTTTATCCATCCCTACCCGGCCATGCCACCTGGACACGTGTAATTTGGCGTAAGAGCCAATGGTTAGATTGTCATCCAGACAACTGTGATAACCAGGGTCCATAAGGTCTAATCTAAATCTACAGTAATTGTCACCAAGAAACTGACTGGACTGTTCACAGACGGATAAAAGAGTGGAGCAGGAACCTTCTCAAGAACCTTGATGTCCTCTTCACATCCTCACCTAACTCTTAAAGCTCTTCTAGTCTTGTGGCACAAAGAATTGGTCGTGCCCGAACGAAAAAAAATAAGATAAGATTAAATTAGTGTTTTGCTGTTTAAAAACTTTTTTTTATTATTATTACTAGTTTAGCTTTTTATTTCCTCTCCTAAAAATGAGCAAAAAATAAATAATTTCACAAATCATCATGGTTGACCTTAAGGTGCGAAAAATGCAAAAGTAGATATCAAGATCTGAAGGTATAACCAATATTGGTTAATACTGTTCATTTGACTTTGTGCTACTGCACCTTAATGACAGCAGATGGCGCTGTGTACAAATAAATACTCATGAACCTTGGGGTGATGGGCTTTACTAGCCCCTGCACGACAGTAATGTGGCGATGCAGCTGGTAATATCTTTGTCCTCGTGCCCACCCTCTGACCTTGATGGAAAGAATGTACGTTTCAGTCGTCATATGTTTCCCGTACGTTTTAATAAATGTTTTTGGTGTTTTCGTCTCTTCAGTGTTTGTTATTAAACCATCCAGCTCTTTCTCTCTCTCTTTCTGTTTGGGTGGATGGTTTGATGAAAATAAAACAGTTCTAAAGACAAAATCAGCCAAGAATTTATGTAAATGAACCAAGACTCCTAAAACAAGGATAAGACAATGATAAGAAGCTGACAGGATTATTATTTTTCTTTTTAAAAAACTTTTACAACATAAAAGTTTCAAACCATCAACCGCCTGCTATGGTGGTGGTCCAGTCAGCAGCTTGTTTCCATGGCAGCAGCGCAGTGAGTTTTTTTTTTCTTTCTTTCTGTGCTGATGTCATATTTCCCAGCTCTAACGTGTGTATCCTGCATGTCTAGTAAACACTGAGCTTTCTTTCTTTCCTCAATTTTGTTCCTTCCACTTTGTGTTTTTTTTTTCCTTTTACTTGTAGTGTCTTTCATTAATGCATTCCCTATCCCACCACACACACACACAGATTGCTTAAAAGTCAGTTTATGAAGTTGGCAGTTCATGGTCAAATTGCTGTGTAAACTAAAAAAACAAAACAAAACAGTAAGGCGTTTTTGTTTTAAATTAAAATTAAGCATGTTTGTCCCCTGTATGTTTTCAGTTAAATCGTGCATGTATGTACAATGTATGTTTTTTTTAAGCTTTGCCTCTCTGTGATTAAGTTCACTCTGTACTTGAATAACCTTGAAATGGAACAGAAAACTTTCTCTCTGCCACCTCAGTCCACCAACGCAGTGCTTAAACCATGCCAAAAAATATTACAACTAATGCTGTAGCTCAGTTAAATGTGCACATACAGTTGAAGAAAAAGGAGTCCGTTTTATTTTTATTTGCTCTTTAAACAAAGACGGCACTCGCATTCATCCTTTGAGCAATGCTAAAAAAAAATAGCCTCCACAAATAAGATTTTTAAAATCATAAAATAAAAATTGGGATCCTTCAGATTGCACATTAACAGTTTAACATGATTTATTTAAAGATTTTATTTAGACGTGTTGATTTTTGTCTAAAACCACAGCTAAGAGTTTAACAGTTTAAGATACACCGCTAATAAAACAGATTGTGAAATTGTGTTGCTCCTTCATTAAATAAAAAAAGAAAAGAAAAGAAATTATACGTTCAGACTTTTGAGTTTTGTCTGCTTCTCATACACTGCAGTCGCCAGTGTCTGGATTTTGGGTTTTTTGCTGGGAAGCGAAATTTTGCCTTCCACTGAGTTACTATATTTTATGGCATCTTTCATCTTTTGCACAACTATTTAAAATTTAATTTTTCATATCATAGGAATATAATTTTTACCTCAGTATATCTTTTTTTTTTCTAAGGCTTAGCTTTTTTTGACTGATGTTTTATTACTGTGCTGCAAATTCTGAGAGGTGTATGTTTGAGGCTTGACAGCCAGAAGTCCATTATGAAGACCACATTTAGGAAATAAACTTGCCTGAAATCTAAAAAGTTTTAATTTGCCATTGGAGTTTAAGGATATTAGGTTACCTGCCTTCACAAATGTAACCTTACGGCATGACTGACACTGTTGCTAGGTATCACGCATTCTTCCGAAGAAAAAAAAAAAACACTAGTGATGCGGACATACCATCCGGTCGGGTGGGTTCAGGTGATTTTTAGAAAGAAAAAAAAAACACTGCGGGTTGAGGGCGAGCAGATCCCGGACAGATAAAGGGTATTCAGATTCGGCTCTGCTCTACGAATTCCTATGCGTAGATTTTGTTTACGCGGGGCTTACACCCCCAGCACGGAAACTCTGGGGTTGTTATTAGATCCTCCCTCGTCTGAGAGTGGGGGACAAAGAGTAACGTTCTCCCTTTACTGTTTGCTGTCGGTGCATTCCTTTGGCACATTGTGTAGGCACAAGTGTAGTGCTAAGCAGACAATAGACAGACTGTATTTCATAAGCTTATCTTTATGTTTCCACTTATTCCGCTTTAGAATATCAGCTCTGTTAATTTTTGGGTTCTGGGGTTGAATCCCAAAGAGCTTTAAATGAAAAGCTATTGTGCTATGTAGGGTGTACAATCCCTTGTTCTGTACACTGAGTAGTGCCCTTAATCAAGGGTTATTGAGGGATTTGGGATTCATCCCCAGCTGGTTAGCTTTGCAATTCGCTTACTCATCAATAAAACAACGCAGGCGATTCGTAATCTTTATATATATATAATATTTATTATTAATAATTGTTGTTTAAGAAGACCTAACGCTATGAGATGTGTGTTTCTACTGAAAGTGCTTCTGTGACTGGTTTTGAATGTGGGTTTTGACAGGCAGCTGCTCTCTGCTCAGTACTGCCTTCCACAGATTCCACTTTCGCCCATGCTGCGACCTACAGTTAGTGTAATTAAAGATTGTAGAATTATCATCATCATTATCACAATTCCTCGAATATTTCTCATCCAATCAGATTGTTCAGTCGGAACTAACTGTGGTATCATAAACTAGACTAACAAGACTATTTTTGCCTGTTTTCCCAAAATCACACATACATTAATTAGCTTCAGTTTATTCGCCATGCCAGTAATTTTTTTAAACTCGAACTCTTAAACTTAAGAGAAATAGATCCTCTTTTTACTGTGATTGCTGGCATGTCCATGCAAGTGGCAGGGTTGGTTTGTATGTTGTAAACATGGGAGCAAGCACTTCATCTTTGACTTTCTGCCATTTTTTCCCCTCTGCTTAAGAATTTAACAACTGTTCTACTAACAGATTTTCACCTTAGAGAAAACTTTCAGGTTTTTAATGAATCACTTTTATCTTTGTCAACATCTATTAAAAATTTGCCACAACTCTTTGTACTACAAATTTTCGTGAATACGGCCCTGGAATCTGATTTGGCAGCAGATGGGTATGGGCCGGTTTCCTGTTATACTGCGGTTTGAACGAGTCATGGTTTCAATCCAGTAACATTTTCCGACATACTGTAATTGCGGCTTTAACTTTATGACTCGTCAAAGACAAAAAGTGCAGGGATCCCACAGCCGGAGGGGATAGGTCTTGTACAGTGTAAAGTAATGTAGATGGCAACGATAACTAAATTTAAAGCGCATATGTGTGCCATGATTGGTGCAAATAAAATCATCGCGCCTCAATTCTTTTAACATTAACTCCCTCTAAGAAGAAAGGGTGTTTTCATTTCCTTTTGGCTGGCATCATTAAACCTCTATTGGTTACAAATGAACTGTAAAGCGCCATATTGAATTATCAGCTTACTCATCTTTTCTCTTGAACTAAAAGTTGATAGAGCAGCATTAATCATAATTATGATGCATGGCAGTACAAGTTAGGACAATAGGCTTATGCAAGCTACCAGGTGTTTTTCTTGTTGTGTGTTTGGGCACAAAGGTAAGTATTTACTGGACTCACCCATCACTTTCTAATCAATACATGTTAAGCGGATGTCACCAACACAACACTGCAAGACACCTTCACTGATACAAAACAGTACAATTTATTTAGCTAGAATGTACAGTATTCCATTATTTTTGAGCATCATGTACTAATTAGGCCAAGGTACAAGTGATCTATCCTCTCTCTAATCACAGTCTTGAATTGAAAACTTAAATGAATAAAAAATCATGTGGCATTGTAGTTGTTTAAAATCGTACATGAGTCATTATAAGGTTTTTTTCCTCGAATTAACTAAGACAGTATAAACCCAGCTAAAATTCTTAGTCCTAAAAGCTAAGTAAGGTTGACACATTTGACTCATACTTTTCATCAGGATCACTTAATATCACTAAAAAGGATAATGAGTTAATGCTGCGGAGTTGTAAAGATCAGGCTCATGAAGGTGACAAAGTTTCACCGAAGTGCAGACAATGTTTGATTTACCCTTGTCATTTAAGCTTGTGCAACAACATGTGTACAAGGCTCCTGTCTTCCCAGTTACTGCTGTGCAGGTGTCAACGTGTCAACATGTCAACTGCAGTGCGAGCAAAAATGGACGCCCCACTTGTGATTTGCACGAAAGAAGAGCAGCATGCAGTGATTCGTTGTTTGTGGTCTTTGTGGTATCTGCAAACACAATTTAGACCGATACCCTAAGGAAGGTGAAAGTTCCTTACTGGCGACAAGACACAGATTCATCACTACGAGCCTGAGAATAAACGGCCCGGCAGTATGGAACGGAAACATCCTCAATCACTGACCAAAAAAAAGTTCCAAAGTTGACCATCAACTGGATAATTTAATGCTAACAATTTTCTGGGATTCTCCCTTGGCCAGTGTTGGGACATTATCAGGAAAAAGGTTCAACAATCAACAGTGCGCGTTACAGTGCGACGCTTATTGGAGAGCTAAAGTCTTAACTTCTAATTAAACGCGGAGGACTGATATCTGAGGGCGTTGTGATCTCGCATAGTGATGCACGGCCACACTCTTCTGCCCACACTGTCGACTCTCTGCAAAAGATTTTGCAGTACTAAAGCATCCACCAAGCGTCCTGATCTTGCTCAATTATTACAAATAGATGTAAAAAGTGTAATGAAAAAACAAGGAGATTATGTCGAAAGATGATGTATTTGTCTTTTCTAAAAAAGAAAATTTTGACCGATTCTTGTAATATTCTTAGATTTATTTAAATGACTTTGTTTTTATTTGTTACATGCACAACTGTACACAGTATGACATGCAGTGCAATGCTTACATGACTGTCTGTGACCTAAAATAGAACAATTGCTAAGAAAAATTAAATTACACTACAAATTAAAAAAATATACTGAAAAAAAATTAAATTAAACAAAATGATTTTTTTTTATTAAAAGGTATAAAGGTATAAAAAGGTAAAAATTTCAAATAAAGTGCAGAATATGACAGCAACAGTATGATTAGAGACCGGGATATAAAATAATAAAAAATGAGTCATTGCCCTGAGCCTATAAAGTGCAAAGTAGTTTTATGAGCAGCGAGGAAACAAGAAATGTGCAAGGTGGGAGAAATGTAGTGTGTGTGCATTGACAGGGTGTGGTTGAAAGGACGGGGCCAGACAGCAAGTTTGATGTATTTTTTACTTGATGTTGCTCTGGTTTGGGACCTGGAAGAAGCTCCCTCTCATGCTCTCTGTGTTGTCCTTAAGGGAGCGGAAGCACTTCCCCGACCACAACAGAGGAAAGAGTCCATTGTTCGGCTGGCTGGGGTCCTTCACTATCTTCCTATTTATCAATGTTTGGGTGTAAGACAATTTTCAAGAAGCTCAAGAAGCATAGTTCGTCACGGGATGTAATCACCCATAGGACGCCCCTACTATTGTTATTTTCAGAGCACAAAAGCTTTGGTGATTGACCCTTTCTGGCTGGACCACTCCTCCCCACTAGGAACAGGGGGCTATTACTTTTAAAAAGTTAACGGTTTCCCCCAAATCCTGTTTTCAAACTTGTGGCCACGTGCCTCTGTCACTCTGAATTTTTGCATGTGCCTTTGAAACTTCAAAATCAAAATGTGTCCCTGTGGCTCCTGAGCACAATAGAAAGCAAATATCCTGGAAGGAACACAAACCATTTCTGGGCTATGAGGATCTGTTTGCTACCTACGGAGAATAACTTTGCTTTTCAAACTCTTAGCTCACTTGGTTTAGGTTTGATATGAAAACAAGACAGCATTTCAAAGAGACCTGTAAACCGAAAATTATGTCACTCAAAAATAATTGATCAGAAGGATGCTAATTAACGTCTCTTATGTTCTTCACACATTACTCAACTTTATTAAGCTTGTTTTTCTCATGTTTTCGCTGAGACATATACTGTAACTGTGAGTCACCAGCATAACAGTGAAATCTAATACCATGCTTACGAATTCTGTTACCCAGAGTAAGCATATAAATAGAAAAAATTAATGGGCCTAAAACCGAACCCTCTGGAACACCAAACTCCACTTGAGAACATGCGGAATATTCACTATTTAAATTTACAAACTGATAACAGTCAGTCAAATAGGGTCTTAGCCAGGAGAGGGCCGTTTCCTTAATTTCTACTACATTTTCTAATCTGTGAAGGAGAATACTATGATCAATGGTGTCAAAAGCTGCACTGAGGTCAAGTAACACAAGCAAAGAAACGCAACCCTGATCGGAGGCAGAGGAGGTCATTTAATACTTTAACAAGTGCTGTCTCTGTGCTACTACTCTGCTATTATCTTTTCCAGAGGTTTGATATCAGCCTGTAATCGGACAGCTGACATGGGTCGAGGTCAGGTTCCTTAATTAGTAGTGTAATAACTGCTAATGTAAAAATTTTTGGAACATACCCACAGCTGAGTAAAGAGTTAACGATTTTCAGCAGGGGGTTCATTATTACTGTTATTATCTGCTTGAGAAAATGTGACGGTATAGGATCTAATACACAGGTTAATGATTTTGCAGATGAGATGAGTGAAATTCATTCATTCTCTTTAAGGGGATTAACGTATTCTAGGTTCTGATGTGATGGATAGTTTATCACTTAAATTGTCTGGTTTCAAAGCCCAAATTTTTTGTCTAATATTTACGATTTTGTTATATTTGTTAAAAAGTTTAAATAACCTGCATGTTATTGATGTGGAGATTTCTGTAGTGGTCTTATTTCTAGTTAATTTTCATACAGTATTGAATAAAAATCTAGGGTTATTTTCTATAAGAGTGGAGAGATACATAACAAAACTAAGGGTTGTTTATAGTTCAGGATGCTCTCCTTCCATGCTATTTGAAATACAATGCTAAACAGATGATTAGTGCTGTATATAAGTAATTTAGCTACATTAGATGAACTTAAAGGTAAATGGGAAAATGGTATACAAGAACAAATTTCAGATAAACTGTGGAAAAAGATATTACATAGAATTTACTCATAATCAGTTTGCCTTAAACACCCTAGTAGTTCAGCTTCACTGGTCCAAGACAAAACTAGCTAGGACCTGTGACCGTTGTACAGTAAGCAGGGACCAGGTATGCTACTGCATATGTTCTGGACATGCCCACAGTTTTTATAATTTTTGTAGTTTTATTTTTGTTATTTACACTTGTTATAAATAATTATAAAGTGTACAAGTTATGTACACTTGTTATTTTACTATAGAGAACTTCAAATGCATTAAATTTTTGTCCCTGCTTTTCTATGATAGTCATTATCCCTGTAAATAACTGCCACGGCTTCTCCTCTACCAAATACGTACATGATGTCCCACAAGTTTAGAGCTTTTTCTCCCAAACGATCCAAGAGCCAAAGTTCTAACACCTCCAGTTCCTCTGATATAAGCAAGTGCAGTGAGTTTTGCGGTGAGGGCTGGCTGCAGAGAGTGACACTAGTCAAGTCACCTTGACTCACACACATACACTTTCTGATATCACATGTAATATAATATAACAATATCACAGGCAGTATTCAGACTCATAAAATACTATAGTGGGACACACCTACTAATTATTAAGAACATTAAAATGGTTAACAATTAACACTAATAACAACAGTCTACTTTTCCTGAAAGTCGTCTTATACCAAAACATTGAATGTTCATTTATGTTTTATGTTCCATAAATAAGAAGCAAGTGAAGGATCTCAGCCATCCAAACAATACACTCTTTCTTCTGTTGCAATCAGGGAAGTGCTTCAACCCTAAAGGCCAACACAAAGAAAATGAAAAGAAGGTTCTTCCCACAGGTCTTTCAGGCCCAGAACCAGAGCAACATTAATGACTAAGTCAATCAAACTTCCTTTTGGGGTTCACTGGTAGCTCAGTGTGTTAAAACTCTGCGTTACCGACTAAAAGGTTGTCAGGTCAAGCCCCAGCTCTACCAAGTTCCCAGTGTTAGGGCTTTGTCTGCTCTAGGGGCACTGTATGATGGCTGATTTTGCACTTTAACCCTGGCCTTAAAACAGAAAAATTTGGGAAATGTGAAGAATTAAGGATTTCACTGTGCAGCAATGTACAGTGGTGTGAAAAACTATTTGCCCCCTTCCTGATTTCTTATTCTTTTGCATGTTTGTCACACTTAAATGTTCCTGCTCATCAAAAACCGTTAACTATTAGTCAAAGATAACATAATTGAACAGAAAATGCAGTTTTTAAATGAAGGTTTCTGTTATTAAGGCAAAAAAAAAAAAATCCAAATCTACATGGCCCTGTGTGAAAAAGTGATTGCCTTGTTAAAAAATAACTGTGGTTTATAACACCTGAGTTCAATTTCTGTAGTCACCCCCAGGCCTGATAACTGCCACACCAGTTTCAATTAAGAAATCACTTAAATAGGAGCTACCTGACACAAAGAAGTAGACCAAAAGCACCTCAAAAGCTAGACATCATCCAAGTCTGTTTAAGGTTATAAAGCTATTTCTAAAGCTTTGGGACTCCAGCGAACCACAGTGAGAGCCACAAATGGCAAAAACATGGAACAGTGGTGAACCTTCCCAGGAGTGGCCGGCCGACCAAAATTACCCCAAGAGTGCAGAGACAACTCATCCAAGAGATGATAGTCCAATGCGCAGGCATTGGACTACGGTTCGGAAGATCCCAGGTTCGAACCCCACAACCACCAAGTTGCCACTGTTGGGCCCTTAACCCTTAACTGCTCAAATGTGTAATGAGATAAAAAATGTAAGTCGCTCTAGATAAGAGCGTCTGCCAAATGCCTAAATGTTTATATTGACTTACGTTTGTAACCATATGGGATAAAACAAGCTGTTTTCAGCATTTTGACCAGGAAGAGTGGTGGGCATTATGCCCCTACTACACAGTTTCTTTAGAAACTAGGATAACTAGGAATCATAACTAGTAATCTTTATGACTTATTTATTTTATATACCCAATAATGGGTTGGTTAGTTGACACTTTCAGTCTGAAGAGCCAAGTAAACTCATTTTTAAATAGGTACGTTTTTATTTAAGGAATTGAGTTGAGATGATTATATTTGCACCAATTACGATCAAGATATGTCTCTTTAAGTAAATGTCATTATCATTACCAGCTATCTTACTCCACACTGCACATGACCCATGCCCCTCTGACTGGGGGTTTCCTGCACTTTCCGTCTTTGAAGAGCCAAAAATAATGCCCAGGGATACACCAGCTGTTTTTTATCTGTGACAATTTTGAGATGGCTATATATCTGGGATATAAGGTTAAATTAGACTAATTTTGTGTTTGGTTATAATATCTTTCCCAAATAACAACAATACAATACAATATTGATTATAGGGTCTATGCCCAAGCTCAAAAATCTGAAGGGAGGAAAAAAAAAAAACACATGCCTGCCGGACAAACAAAACATGATTTTCAGAAGCTTATAACTTTTTAATGGTTTGTTTTCGCTCAGTATTAGCCATGATAGCAATTTTTAAGCTTTTGGTCTTTTTTTAGAAATTCAAATATAGCAATTTGAAAGTCCTCGAGTGGAAACCAAAAAACTTTAATAGAAATTGTAAGATTATTTGTCTAGACTTCGAGGTTGTTTTTTGTGTTTCGTTTTTTTTTTTTAAGCAGAACACAACAGTGACATGCCCAAGGTCAATAAAGTCTCATCTGTGTGGTTGAGGAGTCTGATGGAGCAAACAGAAGTGGACATCGAGAAACTATCTAAACTGTTCACATGGTGATGGTGCCTGTACTAATTATTAAGAGCACCCTGTGACACTTTATGTTTTTTGAAAATTGTCTTACACCGAAACATTAATAGGAAGATGGTGAAGGACCTCAGCTACCTAAACAATGGAGTCTTTCCTTTGTTGTGGTCAGGGAAGTGCTTCCACTCTCTAAAGGCCAACACAGAGAGGACGAGGAGGGGGATCTTCCTATAAGTATTTCAGGCCCTGAACCAGAACAACAACAAGGACAGTCAGTCAACATGCTTTCTTGGGGGAGTGGTAGCTCAGTGTGATAAGTCTCTGAGTTACTGATTTAAAGGTCGCCAGTTCAAGCCCCAGCTCCACCAAGTTGCTGTTGCTGGGCACCTGAGAAAGACCCTCAACCTGATCTGCTCCAAGGCACTGTATGATGACTGACCCTGCTGTGGAGAACGAAGAATTTCACTGTGCAGTAATGTCTAGGTGATGATTAAAGGCTTATCTTTGTAACCATATGGGCTAGAAATAAGCCATTTTCTGCATTTTAACCAGGAAGAGTGGTGCAACACTGCGCCCCTACTTTTCAATTTCCCCAAGAATTCTATCAGCCAATCAGCCATATGTCTCTTCCATGTATGTTGCTCTACTCTGCATGACCCATCCCCCTCTGGTTGAGGGATTCCTGCGCTTTCTGTCTTTGAAATAATAGCTCATGTTGCAGGGGGTACACAGCTGTTTTTTTACTTGTGACAATTTTGACATGGCTTTGGATCTGGGATATAATTTTTAATTTGGATAATTTTGTCTTTGCTTATGAAGACTTTTCCAGAAAACAACAATTCAATAAAATATTAAGTCTAGACCTAGAGCCCAAGGTAAAAACAAAACAAAACAGGTCTGCTTTCAAATCAAAGCAGATTTTTAGAAGCGCATGACTTGTTATTGGTGTATGTCAGCTCAATTTCGCAAAGGTCAGGAAAGCATTTAATCTTGTTTAGAAATGAAAATATGGCCTTTTGAAAACCTGTAAAAAAAACAGTCTGAATTGGAAAAGTGGAACAGGAATTTCTCAAGACCTTGATGAACTCTTTGCATCTTCATCTGATTGTTAAGGTCCTTATAGGTTAGCTATAGGAATATAGCCTGAGGCCTTACGGATACCTGCTCAACCTGTATCCGTGTTTTGTATTTAACTGTAAATGCATATAATATTTCTAAGGTGATTTGTGCCAACTGTATTTGAACAAAGCCTGGAGTGGTGCCCTAAGGTGTTACTAGGTTTAACATGTACTTTACATTTGAAGTCATTTCTAAAAAGGTGTATCACATTGCTCACAGTTTGTCAAACATCCCAGCGATATCTGTTCTTAGAAATAAGTTAAAACGCCACAATAAGTATTGCAGTTTTGGTTGGCCTCCAGGTACTAAAAGTGGAAAAATATAAATTTAAATTATTAAAAGAATTAACAAACAACAATAACAATAATAACAATAACTCCAGTCTATACACTTCATTTTACTTGGTGCTACTTCACCTTAATGACAGCAGGTGGCACTGTGTACAAGTGAATTCCTGCAAGTGTTTGGATGGGGGGGGGGGTGATTTGGTGGAAATAAAACACTGGTGACAGTTTTAGTGGCAAAATCAGTGAGGAATTTATGTAGATAAAAAAAAAAGACTCTAAAACAAGAATGATAAGACAAGATAAGAAGTTGACCTGTCATAACGTGGCCAGATAGTGGACGTTTCAAACCATGAATCATTTGCTATGATGATGGTCCAGTCAGCAGCGTATTACCATGGCAACGTAGTGAGGCTTAACTGCACTTACATCATATTGCCTTTAATACCCAATAATTTGTGTAAATATACCAACCAACCATAACGTTATGATCACTCAGAGATATCAAGTGAATCACATTGATTATCTTTTTACAATGGCTCCTGGAAATAAGTGAGATTTATTAGGCAGCACAAGAATATTTTGAGAGCAGAAAAAAAAGGACAAATGATGATGTCTGGATGACTCTGTCAGAGCAACTCCAAAACTGCAGCTCTTGTTGGATGTTCTGAGTCTGCAGTGATCAGGACATGCTGATCAAAAGTGGTCCAAGTAAGGAAAACCGGAGAACCGGTGACAGGGTCGTGGGCGGTCAAGGCTCACTGATGCGTGTAGGGAGCGAAGGCTGGCCCGTATAGTCCGATCCAATAGAAGAGCTACTGGAGCTTAAATTGCTTAAAAAGTGAATGCTGGCTCTGATAGTAAGGAGTCAGAACACACAGGGTCTTGCAGTTTATTGCATATGGAGCAGCATAGCTGCAGACTGGGCAGGGTGCCCATGCTGTCCCGTGCCCACCACCAGAATCACCTACTACGAGCATGTGAGCATCAGAACTGGACTATGGTGCAATGGAAGAAGGTGGCCTGGTCTGATGAAACACGTTTTCTTTTACATCATGGAGATGGCCGGGTGTATATGCATGGCATAACCTGGGAAAGAGATGGCACCAAGATGCACTATGGGAAGAAGACAAGCTGCTGGACAACCTTGGGTCTTGCTATTAATGTGGATGTTACTTTGACACATACCACCTACGCATATGCTGGAACAAAAACAAGTTCTATATCCATGGAGGTCCAACCTCGCAACTTACAGGACTTAAAGGATTTGCTATAGATGGCTTGGTGCTGGATACGACAGCACACCTTCAGAGGTCTAATGGAGTCCAGGCCTCAACGTGTCAGTGCTGTTTTGGCGGTAAAATGGGACATAGTCATTATTAGGTGGGCGGTCATAATGTTATGGCTGATCCATGTCCGTGTAGTAAACACTGGGGTTTCTTTCTTCCGTCTTTTTTTCCTACTTGTTTCTTTGTCACAATTTTATCTCACATGCTTTCTTTCATTCCCTTTATTTCCCTCTTTCCTTTTTTTTCCACTACTTTTCCACTCTTTTTCCCCCCTTCCGGTCTGGTGTTTCTTTCATTAATTCCAACCCCCCCCAACACGACCCCCCCCCCAAACAGACTTCTTATTTTCATTCACTGTGAAACACAGGGCTTAATTTATTTCCGATTTTATTCCTGTTCGTGGTTTCTGTTGCATGACATGAATTCTGTCCTATGCATTCTGTTCTATGCAAAATGCATAAGCCGGATGAAAAGTCATCTTGTAAAGCTGTGTTGCAAAAATCAACAAAAAAGCGCAGTGAATGTATGTCATGTATGTTTGCAGTTTAAGCCGTGCATATACTAAGTGTGTTCTCTACGCTCCACCTCGCTCTCTTGGTCACGGTGTGCTAAAATAACCTTGAAATGGAAAAAAACTCTCTCTATCTCACTATCACTCACTATCACTCTCTCTCTCTCTCTCTCTTTCTCTCTCTCCCTTTCTCTCCCTGTGCCTTTACAAATCCACCTGTTGCCAACTAACCTGTGCACCAGATATCTGTATTCTGGATTCCCTTAGTGGAAACTGTATCCGGTGTATACCCAAGAAATAAAAAAAAAAAAGGGGCCGCTTTTATGTTCTTCATCTCTCATATTCTTTTCTCTCTCTCTCTCTCTCTCTCTCTCTGTGTCTCGTGACAAGGACTGACCCCGTATGGTGACCTGCTTATCTCTGGCCATGTGCCCTGGAACAAGCACATGTCCAGATATCCTGTCTTGCATAAATACACATGCAAACAAAGCCGACGCTGTGAAGCCGAGGAGAAAAAAAAAACGTTTTATGTGCAGTTTTCACATTTTTCACCTTATTTACATAATAATCTTTTGGCCGTATTGAAATAAGTGCTTGTAATCTGCCCTCCCCCTTAAACCCACCCCCTGTCCGGTTGCTCCATTTCCCTGTGGGCCAGGCTTTTGTCCTGTGCCACCAAACAGGGGCACCTTCAGTTACTGATCTGTGTGTGTGTGTGTGTGTGTGTGTGTGTGCTCAGGTACTGAAAGATTGGTTGACCAGGATTAAAGCGTCTACGTTACTGCATGCACGTACTACTTTGTCCGTCACTCCTATACATGCCTGAATGCTCACAATAGGGGGTATGTATGCACGTGAATGTATGTGTGTAGTTGTTATAGTGATTTAAATATAGTCTGACCTTGCACCTTTTGTAAGGACAAACAAAATTCTGCATGGACATGGGACAGCCCCTGCTAAATATATTATAGCTCAATGAGCTCTCATCTGACTTATCATAGAGGTCAGTGGTGTGTTACTGCAGTGGCCTAGTTGTCCATGTTGGAGCGTTTACAGGAGACGTGTTACTCCACATGAACTAAAAGGACATGAGTACAGTGCCTGACTATTGAATTACGTTGGCAGGAACATTCTAAAATCCTTGAAACCTACCAAGTTATCAAGTACAACTCAAGTACACACGTCCCTGCTTGAAATATTCTGAAATTTAGCCAAACTTATCTATAGTTAAAACAACAACAACACAATATTAGATTATTGAGCTTATTTCTTGTCAAAAAAAATATAATTAAAATAATATTAAAATTATTAAAAATGTCTGGTTCTATTGGATTTTTTTCTTTTTGCTAGTATTTGGAATTTATTTTGTAAAAGAAGCAGAATTATCTGCCAATACAACGAAAAAAAAATTTATTTGAAATTTTAAAAGCATTTGACTATAAATAAGCTTAATAATCTTATATTTGATTTGTTTTATAGACCGAAACCTGAAAATTGTATTATTCTAAAATTATGTTGTAACATGAATTTGACATGGTTACGGACACTACAGAATTTTTGCTTTATAAACTTTGACCAAAAAACTATTTAAGTAGCAATTTTTACAGATCATATGCTTCAAGAAGCTTTTTCGAATTTTATATTCATCAATACTCAAAGAATTATGAATAGTTATTAGCATTTTTAATGATTATTGTTTGATGTGAGACAAGATAATACTGAAAAATGGACATTTTGTGGGAGAGCAAGTTGGCAACTTAAAATTTTTAGGGAAGCAAGATTGGTCACTTCCATGTAGCATAAAATCAGAAGTATTTTCTTTGGCACAAACATTTTCTGTATTAATATGTATAACATAAAAATAAAATAATAACAGCCTCAATACTGTGTTTTTGCTACGTGCAGTTTGTTTTCGCTTGTAAGCTGGTTGATTAACCAAACTGTTTATACACGCAACATCCTGTTTGAGCAATTAAACACGTGTGCTCCAACCACTGTATCTGCATCCATGCGCAAACACTCGAGCGGAGAAGTGTCAGTCTCAGTGATGCAAATTGGACTAGGCTACAATTACCGTGTAATCTGATGAACTGTTTTTTATTTTTTTTAAATGGGAGTCGACTCCAATGGCTTGACCACATTCTAATGGTTTTAGTGGTACGAGAGCGTATACCCCTTCTCCACATTCCTCATATTGCAGCTAATTGGACTCGTCCAAACATCGATACATTTGTCACATAATGCATGACACAAAGTCGTTTTTTGTAAACAGCTGCGGTTGTCCTACTATGGGAGTTTTCGCACGATTCGTCGCGTCTTCAGGGGAAATGTGTGCGTGTCGTCTCGTCTCGACTTTCCTGCCTTGCCTTTTCCTCACACACATTTGAACCCCCAGAGGATGCATTCAGGATATACACTATCTCATTTTCTCCCTCACACAATCAGGCACTTTCCCTAAAGATCACACACACACACATACACACACATAGACACATACACACAGGGAGGCGGAACACTGCAAATGGGTTGGAATCCTCAGAAACCAGATGCTTCTTTTCAGAGAGGACAATGAACTCACAGAGAGGCCCAGGAGCCACTGCGACTCTGATTAAATGAGAACTCGGTCTTGTGATAGGAGTCTAAAGCGGCCGTGTAATAGTGAAGGTCATGCACTGGTGTTTTTCCTCCTGACTATTAGTGTTTTGACTGACTCCTGAGCTCCACTGAAACATTCGTCGATTCATATTACTGACTTTTGTATTGGCTCATGTCTATTATGGGAAACGCACGGGCACTTGGCAGATATTGTTTGCCAGTTCAACAGTGACTCTGGCATGGTGCTGCATAGCATTGATAACCCCATTAATGCAATACCTAAATGAACTGCCATGCCAGCATCCCTATTCCTGTAACATTCCTGTTCGGACTTTCATTCCAACATCCTCAGGCTCTGCCCAAATCATCTCTGCCTCTAATCCAGACGCTGTCTGGAGCCGGGCTTGAGCAGGACAGTACTGTTTCTCTGTGTGATACCATCCTGGAGTACGGGTTTGGGTCTGTTTGTCGTAAATGTTGTAAAGGAAGTGGCCCTATCCCAAGCGACCTACAGTACGTCATACTCTGTATACCTTCAGTGTCTCAAGCTCAGCCAGAGCTATTGTCCGCCATGTTTGTTTTGTTTGCTCTGAAGTCATGTTTGTCTCGAGACAGGAAAATCCATCAGGAAGGCGTGCAAGTGTTTATTTTGGTCAAATCTGAGAAAAATCAGTCACATTCACCATTCCACCTGTAACTCTTTCTGCTCTATAAATCACTCCAGATGATATTTTCCCAGCCTTTTCTTGTGCCTACGCCGCTATTATCCGCCGCTCTTTGTCTAGACTTGCGGATCGTTAATGTGTATTTTGACCCCACTCTACCTACAATTCCAAGATTAACTGGATTAATTTCATCTTGAAACAGAATAAAACATCTTGCACGCTACACCCGCAGGTTACAACAAGTTTTACTACACCGAAGAGACGTGCTCCGTGGCACGTATCACATTTTGCTCTTTGTGCTGAGAAATCTCTTCACAGAGAATTGATGAAGTCATATAGCAAATGACGAATGAAGAAAAGGTATGTCACGTCCGACCCGAGGCAGCAGTTTAGCAGCATGCGTCTGCAGGCGGATCAGCAATTTATGATATTCCTAAAAAAACAAACATTAACTAAAGCTGTGTGTGTCTGATTAATTGTTGAATGAGACATTCTCAGGATGGAGGAATAACTCAACAACAAAACACAAGATGATCAAAGCCCTTTTCGGTACGTTTTCAGCTTTTTTTTTTTTTATTTTAATTTTTTTATTTATCTTAATGTTTTTTTTTATTAATACTGCACAAATTTGGTATATTTTATATATATATATATATATATATGTTTACTGTGAAAATTACTGTGAAGGGATTTTCTTCCTCACCATTTGAGGGCACTTTTTCTTTTCTTTTCTTTTTTTTTCTGGTACCACGAAGAAGACAAGCGCACATTTCCTTTTTTTTTTTTTTTTTTTAAACATCCATAAAACAAAATCCAATTTAGAATCACAATAATGTTTAATAAACATAACAACAATAAAGGTCATGAGCTCAAGTCCCGGCGATTGTCTCATGTCAGTGGTGTGCTGGGATGGCTGGAAACAAAACCCCACTCAAGTGTAACATGATACTTTTTCAGAAGATGTCTACGTGACCACCCTCACATCCCCTTTAGACGTATACCACCATATGTCTCCCTCTCCCTCTCTCTCTTTCTCTCTCTTCCATTCTTTTTATCTTTTTCTCTTCAACTGTTCCCACAATAAGCGCTTAACCTATTTCCAGTTTCCGAGAGCCGCGCCCTAAAAACCACAGGGCTCTACAGCGCTCCCTGTAACTTCACAGCAATTATCCACACACGACCATGCCAGCACTCTCCACCTGTCATGGATACGGTTACAGTGGGACCAGTGTCAGCCTGTATTCATGATGAATTTCATTTGAAGGTAGCTTCTAACGTTAACGCTCTGCTGTCCTCAGTGAAGTGTGTTTGTGTGCCTTCGATTTATTACATCGATTTATTGCTCGTTCCGAAACAGCTAGTGGCCCTTGTTATCACAGTCATGTCCGCGACCGTGATAAGAGGCGTGAAAGGAGCCTGACGCCAACGACATATGGCTGCATATGTACTGTACGTGTGTAACAGGATTTGAGAATTTGTTTTGTCACAGTAAAGCACGAGCAGATGCTTACGTGCATCTTTTAAATAATTTCCTTTAGCAGTCATTCCTTTTTGCAGAGACTGCAGCCTCAAAGACTTAAGTTAAAGCATCGCTTTATTCTTTTAATTATTGGTTAAGGATCATTATGAAGTGAAGGTGAAATTGTGACTGAGTTATACTCAGTTTATTATGTGCCATATCAGTAGTAAACTTCAGAATTTAGTGTCCTTTATATTTCTGATCTGATTAATCAAAAGGCGTTGCTTAATATTGTGCAACAGCAGCCCTGACACTAGTGCAAGTTTTAGTTTAATGATTGATATTGCAATTATTAAATGATTAATATTCCCCTAATACAATTATTAAATGATTAAAATCACCCTTAATGCAATTTTATAATGATTGATATTACCTGTATGACACTTTTCAAATGATTGCTATCTGACCTCAAGTTCAAAGGAGGTAAAGTCATGACACATGGTGCCTTCGTGAGCAGAGAGAATTTTATTAATGATCAGTAAATAATCACACATTAAAGCATGTTAATGAAAGTGAAAAGAAGGAAATAAAATAAGAGAGATGTAGACCAGCAAGACTGCACTTTTAAAAGCATGGCACATGTGCACATGCAACTCATGTCCGATTTCTTCTCGTCCAGTTCTTCTCATATAGACGAAGAGACTTTGATGTTCATTGGTCGTTCTTATCTGAGGAGTCAGGCCCGGGAGACAAATTTATCTTTGTTTTTTTATGTGTGTTTACTCATCTTCCTTTTTTATTTCTCCTCAACCAATTTTATTTTATTTTTTTTACATCTTTTATATTTAAGTTTGCTTGGCCCAAAACCTTTATCAGAGATTAAACACAAGATTTAAAAAAAATGTGTTTTTAGAAACAAAAAACTGGTGATGGTGGTGTTCTTATAAGGCTGTGAAATGCAGTCAGTCCAAAAGTACAAGTCGATTAGGAAGAACTGCTTTAATTAAGCTTATTAAATGTTAATCCTTATTATCAAGCAAGAGAAAAACAAAAAAACAAAAACGTTATTGTAAAACTGAGACAAATCCGTTTTTTGCAAATCATTCCAAACATCCTAGTTACATACTTTCTGGGGACCTGATGCAACTTATTCACCCCTAACGTCTCTTACTAACAAACCATACGTTTAATCCAATCAAAGGCTCAGACTTTTGGACTCTAATTTCATTAACCTTGTTTTTTTTTGTTGTTGTTGTTTGTTGTCTCACTCTTTTTGAGGTGGATGTTTGTTTTGCCCTGCACTCCACAGCTACTGCTTACTACTATGCAGTTAAACCATTACTTGCAGAAATAGTAATAATCATAAGTGTCTTGATTACACTCTACTCCCATTGGCTAAATAAACACTCGTTTACTTGGTCCCGGCAATATCAGGGACTCGAAGGGACAAATGTCATCTAGCCGGGGAAGCCGAGCTGCTTGTAGACGCAGCCGATCTCGTTGACGACGGAACCCATCACCTTTCTGAAAGCATCCTGGGCAGCAGCATCCCAAATGCCCTTCTCTCCGAACAGTTGGATGATGACCTCAGTGATCAGCTGATGGAAAGAAAGAGCGAGTGATGGCATTAGAGGTGTGGCAGTACAGTAGTAGTGTAGGAGTAATGTGTCGTGTATTTACTCTAGAAAATGTAAAAAAAAAAAAAAAAAAAGTTACTTTAAAGTTGTTGAGGCCGATCTTGTGTTTGTTGGCGTGGGTCGTAGCCAGTGGCTTGATGGAGTCACTGGAGCCTTTCGCCTTGAGGATCTCGCCCAGTTTTGACAGTACAGTTTTGCCATGGTCCGCAACGGCTGCGTTTCCAGCCAGGTCACCATGTGCGATCCCTACGAACTTGGGGAAGAGTTTCTGGGTCTCGGGGTGCTCTGTGAACAGACTGCGAACAGAACATGTGTGTGATGAATCGACAGTACTGAATTCGTGGCTATAAATTAACAGTAAGTACTGGATCAGAGAGAAGAGGTGGAGACAGTCGGATTGGGAAATAACCATAAGAAAACAAAGGTAAAAGCTATCACGATGGCAATCTAAGCTCGCTAAAAGTCCTGGTTCCTTTTGAGACCGGTGAGAGATGGAGAGCGGAAAAGAAAGAGACTATTGTCCATGCTGTGAGCTCAGCCCACATCTGCATCCGATTACCTGGGTGTACTGAAAGAGGGAAACCCCACAGGGGGAGAAAGCAGGTAAGAAAGCTTTGCATCCATCCTTTCTCACTGCAGCCAAGTGGATTCGACTTGGCCCTCCTCCCTTCCCCACCCACTCTCCCGTCCCCTCCTCTTCATCAATAGCTGTGGCAAGGTTTTGGAACCTTTTACAGAACTAACGGGTTTAAGCACAACAATTAAACAGCCTCGGGGTATAAAACATATTGGGATTATTGTATTATGTTTATATTACACATCATTATGACTTCGATTATGAACAAATCCCTGTGCATGAAGGGTGTCTTTAAACTGTTTGCTTTGATGATGCCCTTCATTATAATCCTGTTTATTTAGTCTCATAATTAAATGATATTCAAACGCAAACCTGGCAGTCTGTCTGCAGTCTGCAGAGCTCCGGTCCAGGAACTATATAAATAGTTAGTGACTGCTGATTGATGAGGTGTAACCACCACTCAGGTTAGAGTGATAAACAGCACAGGTTTTTATTAATAGCTTTCACTATAACTTGATGCCTGACATACCCGAAGAAAGTTTTAAGACAAGTAGTTGGGTACGTACCGGGTCAGAACTTCTCCTCCCAATCCAGTAAGGTTGCCCTCCACTTTCCCCCAGTTGGCCAGAATCAAGTCGCAGTCAGACATTGTCTGCAGACAAAACACGGGATGCGGTCAGACGTTGAAGGTCAGGTAATGAAAAACTGGCAGTGCACACGCCTCCTACTCATTCAATCCTTCTCATATTCGAATGACTGAAATCTAATCGTTGTATATGTCATTTTAAAAGCATTAAACATAAACATGCAAAATCAGTATTTATGACCTTGAGGACCTTAAAGACCCTCTATCTCTCTTTCTCACACACACACACACACATAGGTATACAGTCCTGTGCAAAAATCGCAAATGTGCGTACAGCATTTACAATATTTGTGAATTGTTTTTTTTTAATAGTGACCACAATCCCATCTAATAAGAATCCACCTCCAGCCACCTGCAAGATAATCCCTCACACACCTACATACACACCCACACACACACACACACACACACACACACACACAAACCTACCAAGAGAGTGTTGAGATCGGCCAAGGAGAGAAAATGTTCTTCAGTCTTGTTCTGCAGTGCCTCTGTCTCCTGACTTCGTCTTTTATACTTTGGGCCCCACAAAAGTTTGTCCCCACACCTGTCAGTCAAACATGTCCACTCCCTGTCTAGATGTTAGCCCTGCCCTTTATTACTCCTCCCACCTGAGGATTTTGTATCTCTCCCACTGGTTCTCATAGACTTTTTCTTTTTTGTTCCATAACGTTATTAATATTTACCCAGCCATTTCATTTTAATCCCTTTTTCCCCCCTCTCTCTCTCTCTCTCGCTTTCTATACAACTTTCACCCTTCCTCCCCCTCACGTGCATGCTAATGCACGGCCACCACATAGCAAAGTTATCGGTGACTCGGCTCAGCCGGTGCATGTGACACAGACTTTATTAGTAGTCATGGGACTTGTGTACGCCGTCCTGGTGAACTAGACAGATTTACAATGCACCCATTAGTTATTGCAAGTTTGTGCATGATTTCAGTCCTTTGTGAAACAGAGCAGGATAAGAGAAGGGGAAATAAAGTATAATAAAGAAAGTTAAGTCATGGCTCTGGCTTCCGTAGGAAACAGTTTAATGATTCTTATTACCCATTTAAACCTCAGAATTAATTGTATGTCCTGGTTCTATATGACGCCAAAACTTGAAACTCGATCCAGCCCTGACCTTGGGCCAGTTAACACTAACCGTGAATGACCGCTAGCCCTGTGCAAAAGTTAACCTTGATGCTGCATTCCTAACCTTAGGCATTCCCTCAACCTACCCCAACCTTAATATAGGCAGAGATTTTTGCATAAATGCTATGTACTAGAAACAAGTTCATTTTTTTTAAATCAATAGCTAAGATCAAAATAAATATATTTTGATAATATTGCAAGTACAGAATGATTATCTGACATTAGCAGGTATTAAATAAGGATAAAATAAGCCCTATTTATGCTGATAGAATAATGCTAATTAAACCTAAGAGGGCTTTTCCCATAGGTTGAGCAATACTTTGTAAAGTTTATCTAACAGCTCCGGCATCTAAATATCAGTCCAGAGACTGAGATTCCTGTGGGTTTCTTTAGTAAACTTCCCCAGCTGCAAATCTGTATGTGACACCTGGGTGGGCCAGTATCCCATTCAGTGAGTGCAGTACTTCTGTTCCTTTTTGCTCAGTTTCATGCAATATGCTCTGGATCCAACACCTCTGTCACTTTAAAAAATGATCTCTGAAAGTCCTTCATATGAAAAACTCACACACAATATCAACATATAGTACACAACTAATAGCCCAAAGTTTTAGGGGGAAATCACTAGAAAACGTTGTGTGTGTTTTTTGTTTTTTGTTAAAAATTTGTCTAGGGTTAGGGCTCCAGTCAAAAGTTTGGACACACCTACTTAATTGACTTTTTTTTTTTTTTAGTTTTTACCGTACACGTACAATGATTTAAAAAACTGTGTGAAACAACAAATGAAACGTGCTAAAACAAGTGCTTAGTGGATATAGGAACTCCTTTAAGACTGAAATCATGCCAGGTGATGAAGAAGGATGAGCCAAACAGGAGGGTTTTTTTTTTTTCACACACAGTGTTACATGTCTCTTATTTTGAGATATTTAATTTATTTCGAATTTTTTAAAATTCTAATACGTGACATAAACACAATAAAACACTGAGGCAAGATCCATATTGAAACGTCTCATATAACGTCTTTTAAAAGTAACCCATTTTATATTTTTAACTGCAATTTTAAGTTTTTTTCTCCTAATGGAGTTCCCTTCCAAAGACAAAACTGCTCCTGTTCCTGCTATGCATTAAAGACTTCGAGAGGCTTTGAGATTAAAACATGATTATCAGAAGATTGATCAGAATTTCAAATAGCAACATAGAAAAAAAAAAAACTGTCCCTAACTTTCCAGCACTTTTGGACAGGACTGTATATATTGCAATACATACTGTGCTTCATTTTTTTGTTTTGTTTTTTCCCCTCAGTCGCATTAGTGATTTTTGAGCCCTAACTCTGACCGTAATCCTGCGTTCACTAACCCTGACTCAGCAAAAACAAAGAAAATACTGTTCACACCATAAAGGCACACTGTTCTACTTTTATATTAAATTAAAGTGGTATTTGATTCAAAAACTTTCACACTCGTTAACTGGTCAGCTGATGTCCGAAAAAAGATGCAATTGTGCCTCACTGCTTCTGTATATACTGATATACCCTTATTCGTCCCACAGTGGGGAAATTTCTAACTAATAATCTTTTTTATTATTATTTTATTTTCAGGTTAAAAGTGGTTTTAAAATGGAAAAACAAACATTAATACGTAAAGTTGATGACTGAGTTAACAAGGACATTTATAAATGAATCATTTAATTTCAAAGGTTTTTTTTCTTTTACTTTAGGTTTATATTCATCATCTGCTGAAAACATCCCTCATGCTCTGCACACACACACACACACACACAATAGCAAACAAGCTGTGTTGGCGCACTCTCTTGGAAATCGCATGAAGGTGCACAATGCATGTCTCCATAAATCCATTTTATTTGCTTTAAAAAAAATAACAGTACAGCAAATATTACCCTTAGTCCACTATTAATATGACTGATGATTAGATTTAGAGAATAACAGTTTCGCATTTCACATGTTTATTAGAGAGGAGTTTGGGGTCGGGACTGAGGACTGGCACAGGTTTTTTTTTTTAAAGGGAATAAAATGTAGATAATTAAGATACATTTCACATGCCAACTGATATTAATTATAAATACAGATTAAACTGTATGGATTGGCAAAATTCCAGACATTAAGAAGGGACTCCAATTTCTTTATACCAGAATTTCTCATTCAGCAGTTTGGGCTTATTTCATTCATTCTTTCTTTTAGTTTTTTTTCTTTTACAGTAGTTAACATCTCACTGTTATTAAACATTCATCAGGATTATTGAATGAAAATTTAGTGGCCTATTTTACTGGTAATTTTTACCTGGTTTAATCAAAAGTACAACAACACCCAAAACAAGACAGTCTACTGGAACACTAATGTGTTTTGTTGGTGGAAAGTTCAACGAGTAAAAAAAAAGGTCACTGTTTTGGTTTATTTACACTGGTTGTGTGAAGGTGATTTACCACGCATAACGTTAGTGCAAGTATCTACAAGTTTTTATTTTTTGGTTTTAATTCTCTCTTCACACCTCATGATTAATTGTATGCCGTCTTTCTGTTCCACCAAAACTTGTATTTTGATTAAGCCATAATCTTCTGCCAAATTTTAAACTGAGCCTAACCTCAGGCATCATTTCCTAACTTGTCCAAACCTAAATCTTTTGGTAAAAAGTTTTGGTGAAGTAACTATTTATTTAAAAAAACAATTTATTAATACAGTGGTTGCCAAATTGTATATTCCATATCACTCGAAAACTATTAACGAGTTGTTTTTAAATCAATAATTAATGTTATTAAATTCAATCTTTTGTTTTCCCATTAGTTTGCTTTTATTTTCATCATGTTCAGTCCTGAGTAAACTGCTCCAGTTTCACATTTCTGTGTGATCCCTGAGACTGGCATCCCATCCAGGGTTTTTTCCTGCCTCTTCCTGCTAAAAGGATCCAACTCCACTGTTACTGGAAAAAATTATGTCTACATGTCTCAGACAACTGATGTACAGCAAAGAAAACGGACTCGAATGTAATCTAATAATAATAATAAAAATAAATAAAACAATGATTAAATTAGAAAGATTCCGTGACCATGGAGTGAGAAAGGACGATTATTGGAACATCTTTGTTTAGGGATAGGATCTGAGTCAAAAGTTTAAACACTGCCACACAGTGAAGAGTAGCGCTTCACTTTTACTACATATACTGAAGAATGATTTAAAAAATATCAACTTTATGTATGTATGGGTGAAAAAAAACCTGCTAGGACAATATGTTATGGGAACAATCAGATATTGGAACTCTTTCAAGACTGAAATCATGCCAGTTGACTACCTCATGAAGGATGTTGAGCCAACACCAGGAGTGTGTCATGGTGCATTAAACTTGTTTTTTTTTTCCATTCACAGTGCCAGTTAAATTGACTTATTTTTTTCTTAAATATTTAATATATATATATTTCTTTTTATTTTTTCAGGTGAAATAAATGATAAAAATTTGTAAAACTGCTATGTATTTCTTTTTATCTTTATTTAGATTTATATTCATAATATAGGTGGCGCGGTTGCTTAGCAGCTAACACTGTCACCGTTCATCTCCAGAGTCGGAGTTAAAGTCCTGCATGGAGTTTGCATGTTCTCCCTGTGCTTGGTGGGTTTCCTCTGGGTACTTTGGTTTCCTCCCACAATCACATAAAGACATGCAGATTATGCTAATCATCGTTCCCAAATCGCCTGTAGTGTGTGAATGAGCATGTGAATGATGACCAGAGGTTTTACCATGTTTGTACAAATAGCAATAAACACAATGGTCGCCATTGGCCTCCACGGTCCCTAGTTGAACTACAGAGGTTCCCAACTATATGGATTTATAATATACTAAAACCGTTCTCTCTCTCTCTCTCATACATGCACGTACACATGCACGTACACATGCACATAGACATGCATGAACATGCAAAAAAAAAACCTGTTGCTGCCCTCTTTTGGAAATGGCATGATGTTGCACATGGTATAAATGATTTAATTTTATATCAGTAAACTGCTGTAAAACATTAGATTATGATCCACCAATAATATAACTAATGATAAGGTTTCTTTATTTTACACTCTGAATTCCCCTGCATGCTACACAGACACACAGAAAATAACTGTATGCATTGGCAGACATTAAGAAAGGACTCCAAATACCTTATACCAGTATGTGTCTTAGTTTTCTTTCTAAGTCTTTCTTTCTTTTTTTTTTGTTTGTAATAATAGTTCTGACTGTTATTACAATTGTTGCATTTTAATACAAGTCCCTTAAATTTAACTTGTAAAATGTACTAGTTTCATCCAAAACAAGACGGTCTACCAGGACATTAATGTGTTTTGTCAAAGGAATCTTCCTAAGCAAAAAAATCCTTATTTACAACATGTTGGTGAAGAGTGACCCTGCACCCATTAAAAGTTAATGCAAGTACAGGCAAGTTTTCATTGTCTTGGAACAGAAAAATAGAAATGAATAGAGAAGAAATATAAGAAGAGATGGGAAAAAAGCATGGGCTCAATCAGCACAGAAAGTTGAGTCATGGCTCTGGCTCCGGCACAAAGCAGTTTAATGATTCTAATGTCCCCCTTTACACTTCTTAGGAATGAATTGTGAGCCTTATCTGGTAACTTCACCCAACCCATATCCCACATGAAACCTGATCCTAGGCATTCCCTTAATTTATCCCTACAGAGGCAAACGGCTTTGGTGAATGCATTACATCATTTAACTACTAGAAGTGTGTTGTTTTTAAATCAGTAGCTAAGATGAATGTAATTAAATGTTGTGATGTACAGTGATAAATACAGATTTACAGTTTGACATTAACAGACATTAAGTAAGTATAAACTCTGCCACTTGTGCTCATTAAAATAGACAAAACCACTGTTTAAATGTATTTAAACAGTTTATTAAATAAAAAAAAATCACATTCGATTTAGCCACCTCTTAAAGTAGGCTAAACCAAAACCAAGAGGGTTGTTTCTTTGCATATTTCGCTTCAAACGTATTGTAACAGCAAAGCAAATTATTTAGGTTTTTTTGTTATGGAAAGAAGACGTGGCATTGAGATTAAAACATGATTATTAGACAACTGATCAGAATTTCTGATTTTAGTACAGTAAGTCTACTGCTTCAGTGTTTTTAGATCTTTTTGTCAGATGTTACCCTGTTATACTAAAATTTAATTGCAAACATTTCATGCCTCAAAGGCTTTTATTGACAATTACATTAAGTTTCTATTAAGAGTCAATACAGTAGTTGCAGTCTTTTTTAAGAATGCCGTCAGTCAATTTCTGGGCCACATCCTGAGTGATGGCAGGCTGTTCTTGCATAATCATTGCTTGGAGTTTGTTGGTTTTTGTTTGTCCACTCACCTCCTGAGGATTGCCCACAAGTTCCCAATGGGCTTAAGGTCTGGCAAGTGTCCTGGGAAGTTTTCACAATTTAGGTTGGGTTAGGATAGTTTTTATTTTTTCTAACGTAGACACCACCTCCACAACTTCTCCTCTCATGAGGAGGATAGGAGATGTGTGACCTCCCCTTCTAAAATCCATTACCATCTCTTTCGTTTTTTTCCGACATTTACCGACTGTGTCACACCCATCCATCAGCTATTCCACCTCCCGCCTGTATGCTGACTTGTGGTTGATCAGTCCAACAATGACCATGTCATCCGAAAATTTTACAATATGATTTCCCGGATACCTTGCAGAGCAATCATATGTAAGCATTGTGCAGGAGGAGGCTAAGGACACACCCTAGTGGGAACCCAATCTTGTGTGTGATGGAGGATGAAACACCATGGATCTTTACTGATTGTGACCTGTTTGTCAAGATTCCAATTCCCAGTTTCAACCCCATCAACAGCAGTTTGTTAACTAATGTCTGCAGAATGATTGTGTTAAACACAGAACTAAAGTCCAGAAAGAGCAGCCTGGCATATGAATCCCTGCCCTCCAAATGAGTGAGAGCAAAGGGGATGACAGTTGACACTCTATCAGACACAGACTGGTTCTTTCTGTAGGCATTCTGGTGTGGATCTACAGTGATATTATATATATAATCTATGTTGGCCAAAACCAACTACCTCATCAATAGGGGTGAGGACCACTGGACAATAGTCATTCATATTGTTTGCAGCTGGGTTTTAGGCACTGGGATAACAGACTTTTCAAAACAAGGAGGCACCTTAAATTGGGACAGAGAGGTCTTAAAAATATGTCAGTTCCTCAGTAAGTTTCTAAGCACACACTCTCTCTGACTTATGAGCACCCTCTGCAGCGTTCTCCTTAAAGCCACCATAAACACACTAAGGGTCAGCTCATCTAATGAAGGTGTGTACCTATGGTGTGAGGAGTGAGTGCCTAAGAACATGGAATAAAGAATGGTACAAAAACATCCTCTGAGAGCAACTTCTCCCAACCATCCAAGAACAATTTAGTGACAACCAATGCCTTTTCCAGCATGATGAAGTACCTTGCCATTAAGCAAAAGTGATTACTCAGTGGCCCCGGGAACAAACCACTGAAATTTTGGGTCCAGATAAGGTAACTCACCAGACCTTAATCCCATTTTAATATTTAGTGGCCTATTTTACTGGAAACTTAAATTTAACTGATCAAATTTAACAGGTTTAATCCGAAGAACAACACCCAAAACAAGATATTCTAGTTGGACACGAATGTGTTCTGGTAGTACTGTATGTTCAGAAAGAAAACCAAGAAAACCAAATCTTACGTACATTGTGTTGGTGGACAATTAATGGGTGCCTACCTGGCACCCATTAATTGTTAATGCAAGTATGTGCAAGTTTATTAATTAAGGAAAGAGAAATTAATGAAGAAGAAGAAATAAAAGGAAAAAGAGACAAAAACATGAGCTAAGTAAGTACAGTCATGGCTCTGGCTCCAGGACAAAACAGTTATCAGATATTGAATATAAATTCAGCTCATCCATACTCTTAAAAATTAAACAAAATATTGCTGATTAAACCCTTAATGAAAGATTTTTCTATACACTTGTCATTGTTTTGTAGCATTGCTTTATCACAGCTCCAGCATCCAAGGTTCAGTCCTAAGACTGAGATTTCTCTCGGTTCTTCAGTAAACTGCATATATGTGTGTGTAACAAATGGATGGACTTGTATTCTATTGAGAGTGTGTTCCTACTTTTTTTGCCCATGTTTATTTATTTTTCCAACATACATGCCCGAAATCAAGATTATTTGTGTAACAAACCAAAGAAAACATGCTAAAACAAGTGCTCAGCTCGAAAATTACCGACATCATTCCAGATAACCACCTTAGGAAAAAATGATTGTTGTTGCAAAGACATGGCTATGAGATGAAAACATGGACAATTGAGCATTCATTTCCAAAAAAAAAGTCCTTTCCTTTTCACTATGTTCAATTTACTTGGCTTAAAGTCATGAACAGATTAAACAATGGTGGTGTTCTTATGAAATGAGTCAGTCCAAAAGCACATGTTAATTAGAAAGAACTGCTTGAATGAAGCTTATCAAATGTTGATGCTTACAATTAAGCACACAAAAAAGGTAGTAACTGAGACACATTTGGAAAATCTTTCCAAACATATACTTAAATACCTTACTTGGGTAAGAGTGGGACCTGATGCCACTTATTCACTGTTTTTAAATTTTCTTAGTAACAAACCATGTATTGAATCTGGACAAAGGCTCAGACCTTTAGATACTAATCATTAACCTTGTTTCTTTTTGTTGTCTCACTCTTTTTGAAGTTTGTGTTCATTGGCATGGGTTGTAGCCAGTGAGACTTGAGATCAGATGACTAGATCCTTTTGCCTTGAGTATAACGCCCAGTGTTGTCAGTACACTTTTGCCATGGCCCGCGATAGCTGCATTTCCGGCCAGTTCACCATGTGGGATCCCCGCAAACTTGGGGAAAAGTTTCTGGGTGTTAGAGTGATCTGTGAACAGACTGTGGAAACACGGCATGTGTTTTTGTGTGATTATTTGACCATACTAAATTTGGGGATATAAATTAACAGTAAGTACTAGATCAAAGAAAAATGTGGAGAAATTTGGATTGCGTAAGAACCATAAGGAAACAAAGGTAAAAGCTTTCAAGATGCCACTCTAGGCTCTGTAAAAATCTCGGATTCTTTTGAGACTTGGGAGAGGGCAAGAGAAAGAGACTATTGTCCATGCTGTGAGCTCAGCCTACATCTGAATCCTATTACCTGGGTGAAATGAAAGAGGAGAAACTCCACAGGGGGAGAAAGCAGGTAAGAAAGCTCTACTCTGCATCCATCATTTCTCACAAATGTTGTTCATTTCCCCATGGAGATGACATCATCTCCATGACAAACTGCATAAAAAAACAACAACTTGTGTGTAGACACCATCTACAACAAGTTTGGTACAGGATCCCGAGCTATCCCCTCTGCTCCCTCCTCCATCTACTGCCGTCCTCACAATTGCTTCCCTATCACACCACCCCACTGTCTAATAATAGCGGATCATATTGTTTATATCCTTACAACCAACCCCCCCACAATGAACATAACAGCTCCACCACCAATCCAATGCATCTTTTTCACCATGTCAAGGTAATGTCATGGAAGTGCCCTCTACCCCTCTCAACCCCTGTTTGAAGAAGTCAGGTGAAGAGGTCAGGTTGGTGTTACTCATCATTTATCTTCTTCAGTAAGGTCTTTCTCATTTAGATAAAGCAGGTAGCACTGTGAGTATCATGTTCTTAGATTTATAATGCGCCCTTAAGACAATTCAACCTATACTACTGCAAGTGAAGCTCCAGAAGATGCAGGTCAACAACTCCACAAGCTTCTGGATTACTGACGGACAGGCCACAGTTTGTTCAGCAACAGGGATGCATGTCTGAAACAGTGGTCAGCACTGCAGGGAACAGTACTTTCACCTTTCCTTTTCACATTATACACTTCAGACGTCCAGGACAACTCTGAATCCTGTCATCTGCAAAATATCTTAGATGACTGCAATTGTAGGATGTGTTGATGGTGGTGAGGAAAGACTGTACAAAGGCCTTGATGACAAATTTGTTTGATTGGTGTGAGAGAACCCACCTCATATTGAACTTGATCAAGACCAAAGAGATGGTTTGGACATCAGGAGGCTAAGCACCACACCAAACACAGTCTACATTCTTTGTGAGAAGGTGAATGTGGTGGAGAGCTGCAGATACCTTGGACTTCACACTGACAAGAAGTGAAATGTTGGTTTAAATGTTGGTTTTCACAGATGCTGTTTACAGGAAAGGACAGAGCAGACTCTACTTTTTTAATGTCTGCAACATAATGTACAACATTTTGGTATTTTTGGGAGGGACTGTATACATCATGTTAAACCCTGCATCATAGAAATGTCATTAAGGATATTTCTTTTTGCTCCTGCATTAGTGACTTAAAAAAGTAAGCCCTTTCTCCAGCCCTAATCCATTCAGTATCTCTGGGGGGGAAAAAAGCAAATACAGTGGAACCTTGGATTGTGAGTAACACAGTTTGCGAGTGTTCCGCAAGACGAGCAAAGACTTCAAATTCTTGAGTTGAAAAATGAACAAGTCTTGGTTTATGAATACCGAGTATCTTGGACCACGCATGTTCTTTTAAATCTATTGCACTGCATGACAAAAGAACGGACGACTCGGGACTTGAAGTTTCATAAGCCGGGGTAAAAAGTGAATTCAAGAGTAAATGAGTAAGTAACTACGTAGTTTTATTTATTTATCCAGTTTCATTTGGACTTATATTCATCAACTAAAAACATTCTCTCTCATGTTCTCTTCTCATACAACACAAAAAAAGCTGTGATGGTTCCCTTTCTTGGAAATGGCATGAATGACATGAATGACTTTTAATTTTATATCAGTATTCTGTTGTAAAACATTGGATCATGATCCACCAACAATATAACGAATGATCTGATTAATGTGATGATTGTAAATTCTGTAAATTTCACTGAACACAAGCACACAGAAAATGTGTGACAGACTTTGAGAAGGGAGTAAATTTTTTTTTATCTTAATCTTGTACCAGTATTTTATCCTAATGGTTTCTTTCTTTCTTTTGTTACAATTAGATTGTTAGGGTTTTATGAAAAGTAAAGCACCTGTTATAAGTTGTTCCCTGAAAAAAAAAAGGGTGTATTACATATTTACTGCCTCTGGAGTTGTCTTTAAAGGTCACTAAAGCATGGGAAAATAGGGCTGTTATTCATTATGGTAGAACATCTAGTTGTAGTAACATGACCAAATGAAATTCATTGAAATTGATGTAAACATATAGGATTAACATCAAGGAATACATTTTGAATAGCATGAATAGATGAAGTTTAACCCAAAAAAATTCAAGTTATCAAACTTATCATAATTGTTGCATTTCAATATTTAGTGGCCTGTTTTCTGGTCAGTAGATAGAAGGAGAATGCCAACACGGAAAATGTGTTCATCACCTCAGAGCACGACTTTAGGAGAGACTTCAGGAGGATAAACACCAGGCAAGCAGCAGGACCAGACAGCATTTCAGTCCTCAGAGCCTGCACACACCAGCTAGCACCTCTGTTCATTGGTTATATTCATCAGCTCCTTATCCCAACCATTAATCCCCACATGCTTCAAATATTCCATTATTGTTCCTGCCCCAATGGAACCTCATCCTGCCTGCCTCAACGACTATCACCCTGTAGCCATGACCTCAGTTGGAGAAGTACTTTCAAGGGCTGGTCAAAGCCTTCATCTCATCATTATCATCATCACCAAATCATTCCATCTTACACCTTCTAAACACAACACAACTTCTACTATTAGTTCCAGGAACAGTCCCGAGACAAAAATTCCTCTGGGTTCCATAGTAAACTTCCCCAGTTGCAGATTTCAGTTGCTGGATTCTGCCTTATTATGGTTGGAGCTACACATCCTGCTCCTGTGCTCCCAGTGATCCAGACCCCATCTGCCCTCTGCACCTACTGACTCCCTGTGCTGAACTGGACTCATGTTAATTTAAAGAATTTCTGTTATATTGTACTCTCAGCTGCATAACACACATGATGTTATATCATCTCTATCTGTTATCACCCAGATGAGGATGGGTTCCCTGTTGAGTCTGGTTCCTCTCAAGGTTTCTTCCTATTGTCATCTCAGGGAGTTTTTCCTTGCCACTGTCGCCGTCACCCTTGGCTTGCTCATCAGGGAAATTTCATTCATTCATCTCGTTATTATCTAGACACATTTTTCTCACACATACACAATTTATTATTATTATTATTATTTATTTATTTTTTTTATCATTTTTTTATGAATTTCTTTCATTTTTGTGAAGCTGCTTTGAGACAATGACCATTGTAAAAGCACTATATAAATAAAATTGAATTGAATTGAATTGAATTTCTGCGTGATGACTCGGTAGAATAGCATCTCATCCAGAGTGTGTTTCGGCCCTTTTGCTCATCTTCCTGCAATATGTACTTGAACCAACAACACTGTAACTGGGAAACATGATCTCTGAAGGTGATTCACATAAATAGTTCACACAAATACAGTAAAATGACTATGCAGTGAATGACTAATTCCCTAAGGCTTCAGTTATGCCTCACACAACTGATGTACAGCAAGACATGAAAATCTAATTAAAATGCTGATTAAATAAGAAAAATTCTGCGATGATGTAGTTATGTAGTAAAAGCGGACAATTATTCACAATTAAAACACATTGTAGTGATATATTTTTTGTTTGGAGTTTACAATTTAATTTTTTGACACATTGCCTCCGAGTGGCGCAGTGGTAAAGCGCTCGCCCTATCATCCGGGGAGCGCTGGTTCGAACCCCGGGTGATGCTGTTTTCCTCTCAAAGCCGGAGGTCTAGAGGGAGCTGATTGGCCGAGCTCTCTCAGGGGGGAGAGATGAGAGGTACTCGCGCTCCCACATTAATCATGGCTCTACAGCCAATCAGGGGCGTCTGTGAGCTCGCGCACGCGAAAGGAGCGGCTAGCGCTTTCCTCCGAGTGTGTTACTCCGCCCCTAACGGTGCGTGAGCGAGCAGTTCGAAAAGATGCGGTCGGCTCGCGTCACGTGGTTCGGAGGAAACACGCGATAGCTTTCGCCCTCCCGACTGAGTGGTAGTAGTAGCCTTAATGTGGGAGTCTCCTAGTGACGGGGAGGAATTGGGTACTAGATTGGGGAGAAAATCGGGGAAAAAGAATTGGACAGGACTAAATTTATAAAAAAAAAATTGACACATTTACGTTATTATTTTATTTCATCATTTTTACATACATTTTCGAACATGTACAATGATTTTCGAAAAGGAAGAAAAAATGCTAAAATGAGTACTCAGCAAATATTGGAACTCCTTCGAGATTAAAATCATGCCAGGTGGTGATCTCTTGAAGGAGGTTTAACCAACACCAAAAGTGTTTTGGAATTGCCAAAGAGATGCCAAAACATTTGGCATCTCCTGAGAAAAGTTTGTTATTGTGATTTACTTAAAAAAAAAATACAAAAAAAGTATCAAACCAAAAAAAGTATTTTATAAAACATGATACGGTGCTTCACAGAAATGTCTTTAAGAATGGTGATATATTTTTGGAAATTGCGCAGTTGTGCCTTACAACTTTTGTATTAACTAACCTTAACCTCTGCTCTCAAAAATAAATCTTTAATTTTTCATTTCTTTCGATAAAACCATTTGTTGTTAAAATGGACAAATGAACAATAAAACAAATAAATAACGAGCAAATTAACAAGGTAATGCATAAAAGAAAATCACTGAAACACACACACACACACACACACCAAAAGTTGTGTTGGCACCCTCTATCAGAAATGAGAATGCACATGGTGTAACTGATTTGATTTCATATCGGTAATCTGCTGTAAAACATTGGATAATGATCCACCAATAATATAATCGATTAGATGAATATATGTTAATTTAGACACTCTGAATTGTCCTGCATCATTTTTTTAAATCTATAAAAAAAAATTATGTTAGCAAGAGACAATTTTTTTCTTTAATTTATTGATTTTTTCTTCCTATTTCTCTTAATATGGAATTCTTTTTATTTTGTTACAGTAGTGGGCAATGGATCTTGAGACACTAATGTTCTTTTGGTGAAACGTTTAACAACAACAAACAATGTTATGTACACTGTGTTGGTGGACTTAAGAGATTTACTCCACACAAATTAAACAATACCAATGCGTAATACCAATTAGGAATATCCACTGTCAAAGGGCGAACAACTCTGTCAAACTCTGTAAAGATCAGTCCTTGAGAATGTACCTGCCGGAGTCGTTTCTTCCAACCGCCCAGAAAGCAATCACTGCACTACAGCACTTTGGGGCACTGGCCTCACAATGGGACGTAGTCCTTTCATCTTTTATAAAATGCAGCAGTTACATCTTAATCAAAATAAAACAATATACAGTAAGATAAGGTTCAAAGGATAATAAGATATGAGCACGAGGACCTGTGTACCCAAAATCAGTAACAAAGCCTAAGGACATCATCTAAGTAATAATACTCAAACATTCGACAACTCAAAGCATTAGCACGGTCCATAGGAGTGCAAGTATGTGGAAGTTTTTTCCCCTTTTTGAAACAGGGAAATTAATTAATAAATATAATAGACAGATAAAAAAGATGAGCTCCATCAGCAGGCTCTGGATCCATGACAAAGCAATTGAATTATTCTGATTTTCCCTTCACAGCTTATGATCAATCGTTGGCCATGTCTCTCTACTCCACCAAACCTTTTACCTTGATTGTGCCTTAACCTTGTGCCAAATTTAACCATAAACATGCATGAACACCAACCTCACATGCCTACTAGTAGGCAAAATGTTTTGTTGAACACAATATATCGTTGAACACTAGTAATAAGTTGCTTTTAAAGTAATAGCTAATATAAATATAATTGTTGTGACAATGTTTATGTACAGTAAGATATACAGTCATCGTTTGACTTTAGTTTATTTGTGCTCATAAAAAGGAAAGACATCAAAGAGTAAGGATAAAATCAAAGAATTGCTTTATCAAAATCAAATTGCTTTATCTCAGTAAACTGCTCCAGTTGGACATTTCTGTGTGACGCATGGGTACTTGGGGACTTTATCTTGTCCAGAGTGTGTTATTGCCTTTTGCCAGTCATGTTTTAGAAAACTGAGGTGTAGGAAGATATCTTTAAAACAAAACAAAACAAAACAAAAATTACATTAGATTACACAAGATTTTGTCACTATCTAGTCAATGAGAACAATCTTTAGAACATATGGTGTTGTTGTTGTAGAACATGTAGAATTATACAAGAACCTCTTTGTAATCTTTGATGGTGCTTTTAAATTTGATAAACATATTAGTTCTGTTATAAAAGCTAATTTTTTTCAACTGAGACTGTTGGCGAAAGTCAAGACCTACCTTCTGTGTGAGAAGTTTGAAAGTGTTTTTGGTATGTTTCATGCTTTTATCACGTCAAAATAGACTACTGTAACTTTTTATACAGTATGTTGGATTGGATCAGTCATCTCTTCAGGGTTTGCAGTTGGTTCAGAATGCAGCAGCTCGGCTCTTAACTGGGACTAGAAAGCGTGAGCACATTACCCCGGTTTTAGCTTCACAACACTGACCTCCTGTCCGTTTCGGCTTTGAGTTTAAGATTTTATTGTTTGTTTTTAAGATTTTAAATGGGTTGGCGCCTCTATATTTATCAGAGCTTTTACATACAGTATCCACACTCCCGTTAGAGCACTGAGGTCGTCTAATCAGTTGCTCCTGGATATCCCGAGAGCCAGATTGAAAAATAAAGGTGAGCGAGCTTTGTCAGTGGTGGGACCGAAGTTCTGCTCACATAAGGTCTGCTTAGAGTGTTGACAATTTTATGTCATTACTTATGACACAATTATATTCTTTGGCTTTTATTTTTTATTGAGTTGAGTTTTAAAACAGTTTTTAATGTATTGATTGTGTGTGATCTTTTTTGGCATTGTGAAGCACTTTGGTCAACCCTGGATGTTTTTTTTAAATGTGCTATATAAATGAATAAATAAACTAAACTAAATAAACTAAATAAACTAAGAAATGTGTAAAACATTAAACTTGCTTAAACAGGATCTCAGCAAATATGGAAACTCCTTTAAGACTGAAATCAGGCCTCTAACCCTAACTTTCAGTTTGCTTAGCCCAAAACTCTTAGCGGAGATTAAACAACTGGTGATGGTGGTGTTCTTATAAGACCGTAAAATGCAGTCAGGCCAAAAGTATTTAGGAAGTCATCTTCCCAAAGTCTTTTAGGAAGAACTGCTTTAATAAAGCTTATCTAATGCTTATAACTGAAAATCATTCCAAATATTACTTGCATACCTTTCTATACAAGAGGGGTATATCTTAAGCAAAATAAAGTTGGATTGAGTATATTGGGTCCAGAGATGAGTGAATAACCTACAACATGGCCAATTCAAGAGAAAATGTTCTTATTTTGGCACCTCTAATGGTCAACAACATATTCACTTGGCCCACAAATAATATAGGTACAAGTTTCCCAACTATTAAAAAGTCCAGCCATGTTTCTGTAGAAGGTAGGGCAGCTAGAATATGCCTTGTCATGTCAGCATGTCAGTGTATATGATAAAATCTCTTAATTTACTAATATGTCTTCTGACACTCCCTTCCAAATGCTGTCAAACAAGAATTCCCTGCAAGTCTCATAATTAGTGCAATTGTTGCCAAGACCTCCAGCAATAAAAAAATAAATAAACTATATCCAATTGGTGTCCAAGATGGTAGGAAATTATTATCGATAAAAGTTCTCCAAATGGCTGAAGTTAGCAACTTAAAATTTTAAGGGAAGCAAAATTGGTAACTTCCATGTTGCATAAACTTCAGAAGAAGCTGCTTTGGCACACACATTTTCTGCATTATATGCAGAGCTGTCCCATCCAACAGACAATACAGGCAGTTGCCTAGGGCCCCGCCTTACAACAAGGGCCCCACGCACATTATTAAAAGCATTTCCTTCTCACCTCAATAAAACGTGACTAAATAAACATAGCATTGTACTGTTGTACTTGCAACACACCGACCCATTAAAATTATATAATTCACAACAACAGTGAGAAAAAAATGACCCACGATATTAAATAAAAAGGATAGCTCTGTATCATCGGTTCATGAGAAATTGCTAAAAATGATAATAAATATAAACAATAGTATAATAAAAAAGCATAAAAAATTTGAAACATACACAGAAGCACCACTAATTTGCTTAACCCTGCCTGCGACATACTGAAAGAACTGGAGTGCTGTGATGATCGTATACATAGGTTCCACTATATCACTTCGAATTGCTCACGTTTGACAAAAAGTCAAAAATGTCCTAAAAAATGTCCTATTTTAGATATGCCCCTACCATTTATTAAATGTTTCATTGGTTATTAGGCAGTTGCTTGAGAGAAAAGGTGCATCAAAAATAAAGTTCCTCATACAGTGAAACCTCGGATTGTGAGTGAAGCGGTTTGCAAGTGTTCCACAAGACGAGCAAAGATCTATAATAAATTTTGACTTGGAAAACAAACATGTTTACATAAAAAACAAAACAAAATTTGAATCAATACTGTGTTTTGGCCACAATATGTGGATTATGTAAAGGATTGCACATATATGTATGTATTTACACGGACTAGAGGCACAATTCTCCAAAAATTCTGTATTGTTGATCTTGAAGATGATAATGATGAATTCCTCTTTTGGAATAGGTGTGTGGGGTGTTTTTTTGGTATCAGAGATAAATTGAAGGCTGTGGTCTTATTGGTTCTCTTAACAAGTTGCTTGGTGAAAGTTAAACACCTCTTTTTAACCATGACTGAACTGAGATTTTAAATAGCCTTGGAAAGATCTGGGGGACAAAATCAAGGAAATAACAATAATTTTTTTGAGGATGCCCCACAGATGTTCAATAGAGTTTAGGTCTGGAGACATGCTTGGCCAGTCCAGCACCTTTACCCTCAGTTTCGTCAGCAAGGCAGTGGTTGTCTTGGAAGTGTGTTTGGGGTCATTATCATGTTGGAATACTGCTCTACGGCCCAGTTTCCGAAGGCTTATCAGGGGATCATGCTCTTCTTCAGTATGGCACAGTACATGTTGGCATTCATGGTTTCCTTAATGAACTGTAGTTCCCCAGTGCCGGCAGCACTCATGCAGCCCCAAACCATGACACTCCCACCACCATGCTTGACTGTAGGCAAGACACATCTGTCTTTGTACTCCTCACCTGGTCACCACCACACACGCTTGACACCATCTGAACCAAATAAGTTTATCTTGGTCTCATTAGACCACGGGATGTCGAAATGTAGTTAGGTTCAGGAGTACAGACATAAAAAATAGGAGAGATACATCAACTGCATCAAGAGTGTATATCCCTCCATCATGAGCACCCAAGCCAACATTTATGGTTAATTTGGAGCAGCGGTGCACTCAACGCTGCATAATTACCTGTCCAACTTGTGCCAATAGTTGCTTATTTCTCAATAAGGATTATTATCCATTTGCTTATATTTTTTTGGTGACTGTAGTCATTATACTGTGTGCACAAATTTTATATTTTATAAGCATGCTCTGATTGTTGGGGAATTGTGGTGTATCAAATGGAGGATGGGAAACCTCAAGCTGGTAAGCTTATTTACAGATACTTTAAGCTCTTAATTTAATTATTCCAGTTTGCATAAAAAATATATATACATATACACTATAATTCGCACTTGTTTAAAATGTAAACACCATAACTGTAAGGTATTTTATTGTAAGACATCATAGCCTAATGAAAAGATTCCTGTGCCCTGAGAACAGCCCCCAATCATGCATATCAAAAAAAGCATTACTGCAAATGTATGTCACTTCATGTTCCAAAGAACATTATTAGGATTGTTTTCTTAAATAATTAAATAATAACAATAAAAAAAAACAAGGGCAGCTTTTACACCCAATCAAATGCCTGCCTAAATTACAAATGGAGTATAATTAAAATATATACGTCAAATTCCCCCTTAAAGTTACAGAATTTGAAATGGAGAAGCAAAGCTTCTTTAATCATAATATATGAATTCCATTGCATTTTTTTTCTAAAAAAAAAAAGAGTTAAGATTAATTAAGAAGAGAAAATATTTATCAGACCTGCAGTGTGGCTGGCTGCTGAGTTTGGCCTTTTATACTTTGGACACTACAAAAGTTTGTTTCTGTACCTGTCAATCAAACTTATCCCCTCCTTGTCTAGATTTTAACCCCATCCCCTTTTAATACGCCTCCCACCTGTGGATTCTGAGGCCAGGTCCACATGTAGCCAGGTATTTTTAAAAACAGAGATTTTTTTAAAAATAATTCTGTCCACACAACCTACGTTTTAAAAATATCTTTGTCTACATGAAAACGCAAAACATCCCATTAAGCAGCATTTCTTATCAACAGGGGGCCAATCAAAAGCCTAGTCAAAACATTACCAGTTGCACTTTTTTAGAAGTCCGACAGGTCTTATATAATACTGTCGTCACTATCTGCAGCGTCTGTGACATCAGAGTTTTGTATGTAGCAGCAGTTAACTCTGCAGATATTCAGGCACCTCTGTTCATTAATGCAATGTGTGAGTAACTGCACGTGTATGTACACACATGTAAAAAGTCCAGTAAGCAACGTTAACACAGTCACTAGTTTACTGTATGTAAGTCCACCATTGCACAACATATACTCATAACCAAAGCTGATGTCAAAGAGACTAGCACACAGACATTGACATCATCTGCACACAAGGTGACATTACAACAAGCCCAAATCTCTGTTTCCCCTGTCCACACAACACCACTGAAATAGAGGTTTGGAAAATCTTCACTTTAGATGGAGTTCTCCAAAAGATTCGTGTTTGTTCTGTGTTTGCATGTGGATGAAAGGCCAAAACTGCAGATAAAAGTCTCAGTTTTTAATAATACCCGGCCGGCTATGTGTGGATATGGCCTGAATCTTTACCACTGGTTTCCTTTTTTGCCATACATTTGTATAACTTTTTACGTTTTCTTTTAATCTCTTACTCATATTTTCTAAAATTTTCATACCCTATCTCTCTCTCTTACTCTTTTTCTATAGGCCCCACAGACCCCCATGACTGGCTGTAAAGCCTTAATTAATGTTTACGGTTAATTTGAAATAGTGGTGCACTCAACGCTGCATAATTTCATGTCTAACAGTTATTTGCAATAAGGATTTCATTATCTCTTTGCTAATTAATTTTTGTGATTGTAGTCTTTATACCATGTGCACAAATTTAATTTTCATGACCATGCTCGGATTGTTGGGCAATCAGATACTTAAGCTTGTTTAATTATTCCAGCATGTATCAAAAATATACTGTAATTTACACTTGCTTTATTAAAATGTAAACACCATATCTGTAAGGTATTATATTGTAAGGTATCATAATAAACGAGAAGGTTCCTGTGCACTGAGAGCAAACCCCTTCCTTTGCTTCCTTACTCCTAATGTGGCAAAACTTCCTATATTCTCTATTCAGACGAATATACATCCATACGGCTCTTGGCCACTAGAACCTGGTTGTTTAGCCAGGAAAAAAAAAACTAAAGTCAGGATATACCCTTATTGTTTATTATTTTATTCAGGAGTTTTGTTTTTGGATCAAATACATGACACCAGTACATTGAACACTTAGGCAAGACATTATTTGCAGAAACAGTAATAATCGCAAATGTCTTGATTACTCTCATAGGTTAACACTTACAGTATTTACTTGGTCTCAGCAAAATGAGAGAGCAGAGGAGTTGGAGCAGATGTCATCTAGCCGGTAAAGCCGAGCTCCTTGTGGACACAGTCAATCTAGTTGGCGACAACACCCGTCACCTTTCTGAAGACATTCTAGCAGCATCCCACACACCCTTCTCCCGATGCACCTTAATAATGACCTCAGTGATCAGCTGATGGAAAGTAAGGATGGTATTATAGGTGTCAGAAGGATCATCGTAGCGCAATAGATTATTTGAGAAAATGTCAATTTAAAGGAGAGTATTACCCTGAAGATGTTAAGGGCAATTTTGTGTTGACTTGTAGCCAGTGGCTTGATGACCTCCTTAAAACCTTTTGCCTTGGATTGAGATAACCTCTGATCAGGGTTGTGTAACTATGCTTGTATTACTCGACCTCAGTGCAGCTTTTGACACCATTGATCACGCTATTCTTCTTCACAGATTAGAAAATGTAGTAGGAATTAAGGGTACAGCCCTCTGTCCCATCGTTATCAGTATGTAGACTTAAATGGTGATTATTCTGCATGTTCTTTAGTGGAGTTTGGCGTTCCGCAGGGTTCAGTTTTAGGTCCACTGCTTTTTTCCCTTTACATACTTCCTCAGGGCAACATAATCCGTAAGCATGGTGTTAGTTTTCATTGTTATGCTGACGACACACAGTTAAACCTGATGAGAAAAAACAGCTTACTAAAGTTGATGCAATGTGTGCAGGACATAAGAAATTGGATGCTAATTAACTTCCTTCTTTTTAATCCGGATAAGACAGAAGTTCTAGTCATAGGACCGCATGCAGCTAGGAGTAAAATTTTAGATCACACCGTAACTTTAGATGGCCTTTCTGTTTCATCAAGTGCAACAGTAAAAGACCTCGGTGTGATTATAGATTCCAGCCTTTCATTTCAAGCTCATGTAGATAATATTACCAGGATAGCATTCTTTCACCTCAGAAATATTGCCAAGATAAGAAATATATTGTCACTAAACGATGCAGAAAAACTACTTCATACTTTTATCACCTCTAGGTTGGACTATTGTAATGCCTTACTGTCTGGTTGTTCAGCTAGGTGCATAAACAAGCTTCTGCTAGTCCAGAATGCAGCAGCGAGAGTTCTCACTAGAACTAGAAGATATGAACACATCACCCCTATCTTATCTTCACTCCATTGGCTCCCTGTGAAATTTCGCATTGATTTTAAAATACTACTCTTGACATATAAAGCATTAAATGGTCTCGCGCCGCAGTATCTGAGTGAACTGCTAGTGTCTTACAATCCGCAACGCCTACTTCGTTCAATGCAAGTAGGATGCAGGCTGCTTGTCAATACCGCGTATTATTAAAACTACAGCAGGGGGCGGAGCTTTTTCTTACAAAGCCCCAAAGTTTTGGAATAGTCATAGTCATAGTGTTCGGGACTCAGACACAGTCTCAGTGTTTAAGTCTAGACTAAAAACCTATTTATTTAGCCAAGCATTTTTTATAAATAGATTTGCCTTAGGTAAAGGAGCAGATCTGGGGGACTCATGGTAGTAGAGTATTAGGTGAACTGGTATGTTTAGATGCTGTCCTCCTCACTCTCATTGATCACCCAGGTTTGTTGACGGTGAGGTGATTGGTTGCTTTACATCTCAGTTCCCCCTTATGTCTGTGTTTCCTTCTGGCTCTCTCTTTTAGTAATGCTGTCATAGTTAGTCCTGCCAGAGTCCCTGCTTGCACTCTGCATTAAATATACACTCACTTTATACATTGTTTGACTGTGACCATACCTAACTACCATCTCTCCATCTCTTTTGCTCTCTCCTCTTCTGCTCTCTCTTTCCCTCTCTCCTTTTTCCTCTACCTATCTCTCTGTCGAGCTATATGTACATGTCGTTCCTGAGCTGCCATTGATCCAGACCTCCTCTGCCCTCTGGACCTGTCTAACTCGTCTTGAAGTCCTGCTTCTGGTTGGAGATCTCGTTGCATGAATCCCATGTGGTCTACCTAGGATGTGTGTGGTGACTGGGGATGGTTCCACTTTTCTGAGACAGCTGTGCTCTGAGGACCTGTGACTTCATTCGCTCAATAGTTCAGGACTGGAATTTCCTACAGTCTCCCTGAGCCTCCAGGAACAAACTGGACTCCATTTAATTTAACACATCTCCTGTTATACTGAACTTTCAGTCTCACATATTTTTATGCAGATCAATTCATGCTATCCATTTTCACCCAAATGAAGATGGGTTCCCTTTTGAGTCTGGTTCCTTTCAAGGTTTCTTCCTATTAACATCTCAGGGAGTTGTTCCTTGCCACTGTTGCCCTCGGCTTGTTCATCAGGGACGATCTTATCTTTCTGACTCACACACATTCACATTTCATACAGACTTAAATATGATTTTGAATTTGATTGAATTAAGTCAAACATTTCTGTGAGAGAAAAGAAATAATAGACTCGGCCAAGTGATCGTTTTTTTTCTGTTAAACATTTTGGGTCCAACAATACCCCAACAATTAAAACACAAACATTGCATAGAAAACACTTTATTTCTTCAAAACTAATCAAAGGTAAAACTGTGATTTGCATAAAATAGGAGCATACAGGTTCTATTTTGCTTAAAGGACAGTAAAATACTTGGATTCCTCAAAATGCAGTCATATGTCAATAAATTGTATATTCAAATATCATAACCAATTTAAAAAACAAGAAAAGACTAACTTTACAGAAAGAGTCTATGGAAACAGTGTGCTACTTATCATGTGATTCAGATGGGGCATGTGTCTCCAAGTTCAATGAAAATCATTTGTTTCAAGAGTGTACGTCAAGTTCTTTTGGAAATCAATTTACAGATCACAGACCAAACCAAACATTGCTCACTAAGCTGATGCAGACCCTCAAGAACTGCAGTTCCCCCCAGCACTACAAAAACCAACAGCTCGTTCATGCTTCTCCAGTAGCTCCAAAAGGCTAGCCGTCACTCCTCTGACCCAATCCTATAAAAATAAAAGATGAGATTATACTAAAGGGTTAAAGCTACATATTGTTTTAGATTCTATCAAATATTGTGATTGATTTGTAACAATAAGGATGCATATATATTTAATGTTTAACATGACTCCTACTGATTTATTGCATCAATTGCTCATGATTCACAAAGTATCAAGTCACAATGGCTTCATGTGGTCAGATTATACAATTTGATCAACAGAAATCTAAATGTATAGCCAAGTTGAAAACTTTTAATGTGTTAGTATAAAGTAATTGTGTGTAATGTGATGCTACACACAAACCCAATTAACAGGTGGATTTTGACATTAAAGGATACAAAGAGATGTCTGATGACTATGACTGCTAGAATAATTCTCTATATGGATTTTTACACAATATTTAAATTCTGTTAAACACTACCATTGTTAAGATTATGTAAACTGCCTGTGCCAATGTTAAACATTGAACTTGATGTTAGCATTAGCCCCTGTCTGTATTAGATTAACGGTATCTACTCAATACATTATTTTAAATAAATTAACCAATATTACATTCATAAATGACCATTAACGCAACTCTAGAGAGCACAACCGGTCTTTTAATTAGTTTGTCTGGTAGTACAGCCAGTGTAAAGTGTCTGTGAGTAAATGAGGGACATTGATGTAACCATGGTGTGGATATGACATGATCATTCCATGTCCTGCAGAATGTGAACACAAAAGGTACCAGAGGGTCAACTACTTTCTCACAGTTCTCCAGGTTCTTTACCTCCCCATTGTCAGACATGAGGCTCAAACTTGGTGGTGAGAATTAAAAACTGAACCATGCTCAGCAAACCTACCATAATTATGAGAGAGATTGCATCAGTCCATCAGGACACCGTAAATAACCAAACGGGTAAGCGTCCCACTTAACACCTACTCACTCTACACTGTAGAGACCCCCCACCCCAGACTGAAATCATGCCAAGTAACTACCTTATGAAGGAGGTTAAACAAATAGTTTTATGTATGTATTTAGATTAAATTTTGTCCACCCCTGCCACAGAGTGCAAAATTTGAGACTTTTTATGATTTGTTTATTGACATGTCACCAATACATTTATAATTAATAGTAAATTACCATACAACAGAAGTAATCATAAATGTCTCGACAACAGTACTCCCACTGGCCACACGAACTTGTTTACTTCATCCCAACATTCCAATATGTCAGGGACTAGAGGGGACAAATGTTTTCTAGCCAGAGAAGCCAAGTTGCTTGTAGACGCTGTCGATCTCATTGACGACAGCACCCATCACCTTTCTGAAAGCATCCTGGGTAGCAGCATCCCACACGTCCTTCTCCCCAAGCACCTTAATGATGACCTCCGTGATCAACTGAAAGATTGATAGTATTCAAGGCATCAGTAGTATGTAGTGCATTTACACAAGTAAACTTATAAATGTAAGAAAGAGCATCATGTCACCTTGAAGTTGTTAAGGGCGATCTTGTGGTTGTTGGCATGGGTCGTAGCCAGTGGCTTGATAACCTCATTAGATCCTTTCGCTTTGAGGATTTCACCCAGTTTCGTCAGAACAGTTTTGCCATGGTCTGCAACAGCTGCATTTCCAGCCAATTCACCACTTGGGATCCCCACAAACTTGGGGAAGAGTTTCAGGGTGTCAGGGTGCTCTGTGAACAGACTATCCAGAGTGCATGTATTAATGAATATTCAACAGTAAATTTGGAGCTATAAAAACAGTAACTATCAGAGAAAAGTGGATTAAAAAAATACAGGAGACAAAGGGGAAAAAAGGAAGACAATTGTACACATCCTCATCCCCCTCCCCCAAATAAATTGTGCATTTGGTTACTGCACATTGAAAAAAAAAACACCCCTCCAATTTAGAGCAATAGACCACATAGGTCTGTCAATAGCTTTTATTCTAAAAGGAAAGTATTAGATAATCTTTGTGCTAAGATGCTTGACATGCCAGGAGAGTTTTTGGAAAAGTAGTTCGGTACTAACCGGGTCAGAACTTCCCCGCCATAACCAGCCAAGTTGCTCTCCACTTTCCCCCAGCTGGCCAGAATCAAATCACAGTCACACATTGTCTGCAGACAATTAAAGCAAAAACAGAATGAGATCAAACGCTAGAGGCCAGGAATTGACAGCACACATACAGTACCTCATACATGAGAACCAATTTTATCACTTTGAAAGCATTAACAGTGAGCATAAAGCCAGAACAGGTATTTACGGCTTTACACACTTACCAAAAATAAAGTGCTTTGCAGTTCATCTTTAGACCGATCCTTACACTGGTTTACTTGGTTGTTAACTAAACTTACCATGAGACTTAATTTACAAATTAAGACAAATACCCAAGAAATTGATCTTTCTTTAACACTTAGAGATTGCCAGTGACTTGGATGCAAAGGTATCTGGAGAAGTTCATTCTACCACATAGAAACCAGGATAGAAAACAGTTTAGACGCAGGTCTTCCCTAAACACATTGGGAGATGGTGGGAGCAGTCAAGCAAGAAGAACTTTGGGGGAAAAAAAGGTTGAAAAGCTGTGCAGTTGCATAAGACAAATGGAGCACAGAGGCAGGTGCTTCTTGAAGGAGTGAGTTGCAGTAGTCCAGTCTTAAGAGACTGAACAAGCACCACAGTAGCCCATGTGGAGAAAAATGGCAGAATTGTCATGTTATGAAACAATTGACAGGAACAAGTAATGTCAATGTGAGGGGAAAATTACTGATTGTCCAGGGTTACCACAAGGTTGCAGATATCGACTGAAGGCGTGATCAAAGCATTGCCCAGGGAGATCATGAGAACCTGACACAGGAGATAAATCACCTGGGATGATCAGCAGTTTAGTTTTTCCTGAGATTAGCCTTCAGTAGATGAGCTGAACCCTAATCTAATCTAGTAGTAAAGTAGTGAGTGGATGGGGCTAATTACTTTATATCAGACAGGCAGTTCTAGGCCCACCTACCACTGCTGCTCTGCTGGAGTGTGAAATAGTGTAAAGTAGATGGGGTTTCTCTGAGATCTGCTTTCGCATTATGAAAATTTTGGTCTGTGAGAATTTAAGAGTGATAAGTTGAAGGCACATGCCTTTAAAAAAAAAAAAAAAAAAAACTCCTTGCTAAATACAATGCACTAGATCTGTGATGCACTACCTACATGGATTTGTGGCCACGACTGTTGCAGGACAAATGGATGTAGTGGAACAACAGCTACTTGTTGCTAAGCCCTGCCCACAATTCACACCTTAAGGGTGACTGAGACTATTCTTGATTAACCACCAGAGAGAACAAATTACTTGACCTACTTCAAAAAAACAACAACACAAGTCAACAAAACTGCAATATTAGGTACACAATATGGAGCCAACAGTGTATTAAAAATTCGAAAAACAAGTACCTACGCTACCAGTGGAGAAAAATCCAAGACTTTTAAAGCACATGCACACAGTCCTGTGCAACCTCTATAACCTCTTATACTCAAGAGAAACTTAAATTGTAAACATGCTTACAGCCTCTGTATATTTGTAACTTGCAAAAATCCCATTTGATAAGAACCCCTCAGGCACCTGAAAGATAATCCCACACTTACCAGAAGAGTGTTGCAGGAGTATCAGCTATAGTCAGATTAACAAATTTTCTTCACTGTTGTCGTGCAGTGGATCTGGCTTCTGACCTTGTCCTTTTATACTCTAGCCTTACAAAAATTCATCCCTTCACCTGTCAATCAAGCATATCCACTCCTTTTTATATATAATAACTCCACCCCCTATAATACTCCTCCTATCTCTCCTAGTGATTGTCATTTTTTTTTTTGTCCTACATTTTTATTACTTTCTCACTTATAACATGTATCCCTATCCCACTTTTAGGATTAAAAAAAATGTCCAAACTGTAAATTTTTAGGATGAATTAAATGAATAAGAACTATTGCTATACTGGTTATGTCCTCTATATCTCTAGACATTAACGTGATGTGTATGTTTATTATCAGCAAAGAGAGCATATTTTAGCTGTTAGCCAGGTGCCACAAAAGAACAAAAGCCGAGGCAACATAAAAAAAACGTTTTGTAACAATTTGCACAGCTTTAGAGTCAATCAGGCCTGATGAGACTCTCTGGACACTCTACCATATAGGTCTGATGTGTGGATTGCTCCGGAGATGGTTGTCCGCCTGGAAGCTTGCCTGTTCCTGCACCAATGAGAGCTGGAAGGAGTCAGTTTGGTTGATCACAAGAGGAGCTGATTGAGGAAGCTCGCAGGAGCGATGTCCATCCAGACCCACTCTGCCAGCCACAGGGGGCCACTGCCCACAGACCTGCACATGCATCATTCTTTCCCTTTTAACTCTTTTCGTCCCCAATAATCTCAATAAAATTCCCCCTTTTTTGTAAGACCTTTCCCCGTGTCCAGATCTGTGGTGTCGCCCATGCATCAAATCTGTTACAGTCAATGTGGAAACTCTACACAGGGTGATGCTAATTAGTTGAGTGTACCACCTGCACTGTGCTCCCTGACCTTTACCCAATCTACAGCAAGTGGTGCTAGACTAAGGCCATGAAGAAAACTACAGTAAGAACCTCAGCCACCTCATCAATGGACTGTTCTCTCTGTTGCAGTCAGGAATAACACTGCAGCTGTCACATACATTATTTCATTTCATACTTCATGTTTCACTGCTTCTGTAATATCCACACCCCCTTTGCATTCTGTGCAATTTATATTTAATATAATTTAATTATATATATTTTAATGAGGTCATCGCCATCACTCTGATAACGCTGTTTTAATGGTGCTGATGTCATGATAGGGGAGGCTCTACTTGTTTTTATTATTATTATTATTATTATTTATCATCCAGGTTAGAATCTGCTTCCATTGGGAGCATTTCTGAGATTTTGCTGCATATTTCATACAGTACCCACTTGCACATAAAACTCGGTACACTTCTAGATCTCATTGAGATGAACCATTTTCCATATGCATGTCATGGGCTCAACGCAACAGGTCATATTTTTTGGGATCTTTGTACAAATCACAGAATAGACACACATTACACACACTCTTCCTACACACACACACACACACACACACTACATACACCATTCACACATTACACATTCTACACACATACTACATATAATACACACATACTATACACACACCCAAAACACATACACACTACACACACACACACACATCACATCCTACATATAAAAACTATACACACATTACACATCCTACACACACACATATATTTTTAGTGGTCTTAGCGTGCTCAAAAGGCACACAGGTTGTGTGATGACCTAAATGTGTTAATTTGTATATTGTATATATTTTTTATTTTTAGTTTACTATTACTGTAGTGAAATCTTTCTATTTTTTTTAATTTTTTTTTATTTTTATTTCATTTTTTCTTTTTAAGTCACGGGCAGTCATACAAGCTGCATATCATATTTTGTATGTTTAAGTGATGACAAATAAAAATATAATCCACTGATATGTCTAGGCAGGCATCTTCCATGGCCTGGAGGAGGTGAACACTGACATAAGGTTCTCCGTCGTACTCCATGATGAAAATAACTCCTCTATTAGGTTTAGAAAGGGAGAATATGCAGGCAGAAAGATGTTAGAAAACCTTGGGGTATTGGTAAACCATGAACCAGAGCAGTGCGATGGAAGCTTATCCCAAACAACAATGTAGTGAGGTTGCTCTGGCTGTGCTGGTTCCCTGTAGTCCAGCTGGAACATATGTTGTCTGCCTCTCTTGCTCCTCCAACAAAAGCCTTAACCTGCCTCCACCAGGTGGTCGTCTCTGTGTCCTACAAAAATATAAGCACTTATTACTGTAACTGTTACACATCCTTTTTACAGGAAAAAAAATGGAAACATACTGAAACTCAAGAAACTTGAGTTCAGTAACTTAAAAGTTACTGTACAGAGCAGTCTTACTGCAAGTACACCTACCCGTTTTCCTCCCTGAAGGTTCTGATGATGGAGGCAACAGTGAAGCGACTTAAATTTGGCTGTAATCGTTGCCCAGCCTTGCTCATAGTCATACCATGGACAAGGACACGGTCAACTAAAGTGGCTTGAATTTCATCCGAGACCGCTTGTCCCCTTGCCCTTGCTCTTCCCCTTCCTTGTCGCTGTCGTCCTCCATGGAGGCCAACGGTGACCAATGGAGGCCAATGGTTATCAATGAATTTCACTCCATTTCATATGACCCTGGTAGGACCCCCAGTCAACATTACAGATACTTTAAGCTTATTTAATTTCATTAAATTTAGGACGATACTTTAAGTAATTTCAATATTTCAGATATATAAAAAAAATTATAAAAAATATTCTCATTTACACTTGTTTTATCAAAATGTAAATGACATACTTTTTCAAATTGGATCTCAGCCTTAAGTCCATGTTCTCTAACCAAGGTGGGGATTTCCACATTTATTAAATGGTGTCTGTATGCGCAAGTGAGATCCACAAGTTATCCTAGTTATTTTTGTCTTAAGGCAAGGTGCTCCATCGTGGTGGAAAAGGCATTGTCTGTCAAAGTGTTTGTGGATTTTTGGGCGAAGCTGCTCTCGGAGGATGTTTTGTTTTTGTATCATTCTTTATTACATTTATAGTTCTTAGACAAAACTGTAAGTGAGCCCACTCCTTTGGCTGAGAAGCAACCTCACACATAAATGGTCTCAGTATGCTTTACTGTTTGCTTTATGCAAGAATGATTTTAGCACCCTGTTCCCTGCAGAATATCAGTCTGTTCCTAATGTACTGTCTGACAAAGATCTAAAAACACTGGACTTTACTCCATTCCTTCCTTTTTACTATGATTACAATATCATAAAAGCTCAGCATCTCTGGGAAATAATTTAGGACAAACTATGCTGGGTGACTACATGCTTGTGTATTTACCTTACCACTACCTGCTCCAAACCCCAACTTACAGTACCAGCTAAATTTCTCATTTTTATTTAGAAATGTAGCTTTTTGACCAAATACATATCACCAGTAAATTAAGCAGAAGGCAAAACATTACTTGCAGAAACTGTAATAATGTGCATCTTGATTACTCCCATGGGCTAAACACTCATTTGCTTGGCCCCAGCAAAGTCATGGAGTAGAGAAGTTGGGGCAAATTCCATCTAGCCAGTGAAGCCGAGCTCCTTGTAGATGCAGTTAACCTTGTTGAAGACAAAACCCACCACCTTTCTGAAAGCATTCAGTGTAGCAGCATCCCACAAGCCCTTCACCACAAACACTTTAATGATGACCTCAGTGATCAGCTTAAGGAAAGAGCTTCAGCTTGTGGTTTTAGAGGCATCAGAAAGGTCATAGTAGTGCATTACATGAACTAGATATCAATTTAAAGAAGAGTGTTACATTGAAGTTGTTAAGAGCGATCTTGTGTTTGTTGGCGTGGGTTGTAGCCAGTCGCTTGATGATTTCATTACAGCCTTGAGCCTTGAGATCTCACCCAGTTTCATTAAAACAGTTTTGCTGCATTTCCAGCCAATTCACTATATGGGATCTCCATAAACTTAGGGAGGAGTTTCTGGGTGTCAGGGCGTTCTATGACAAGACTATCCAAACAGATCACATGTATGAGAGATTATTTAACAATACCAATTTAACAATAACTTGATGAGAGAGAAAGGTGGACTCAAATAACCATAAGGGAACAAAAGGTAAAAGCTATCAAGATGTAAAATTGCTTGCACAATATAAGATTGTGATTAGAGAGGGGAAAAGACTATTGTCTGTGTCCTCACCCATCTCCTTAAATAGTCCAAATATTTTTTTTTTCTTTTTTGCTACAGTACAGTATGATGCTAGAACATTCTTGGAAAAGAAATTCAGAAATTCAAACATTCAGGCAATAGAAGTCAGGAATTGACAAAATAGTGAACATTCCACAACATTTATATTTTAAAAACATAAAAAAGAAGAAAAAAAAAGAATTCTAAAGTTTTTATATCACTGTGAAAGCATTAAGTCAAATGTTTAATGGTTTTGATGAACCAGGTTCTTCTGCTTGTTTACTTCCACATACAACTTGTTTGTTCCAACTTGTTTTTTACAAAACAAGTTGATCTAAAAAATACCCCAGCAATTAAAACACACAAAAATTAAACCAGATAAACCAGTGATTTACATAAAACAAGGAGAATACAGGTTTTGTTTTGCTTAAAGTTCAGTAAAATACCTGGATAACACCAGCAGCTTATCAGTTGCTTACTGATGCCTTTATTTAAAAATCATATTTTTTTATAAATAACTTTTTTAAAAACAATAAAAAGATGAACTTTTTTCATCTTTTTCAGGTTTGTGTCAAACACAAAAGGGTCCACATTTACAAGCTAATTTGTAACCTGTTTTAATGTCGTATGTACTGTTCGCACAGGATAAGTTAATCTGGAGAACTCTTGTGATTTCGAAATACTGGCCAAATCCAGGACATGCTGATTTGCACAGGACGGAATTAAGATCACAGACAACCTCCACAATTATTACAAATTACACCAGGTTCTCAGGTAATACTAGTCCTGTGCGAATAGGCCATTAGTCAAAATTATTGGTGTGTAATATGGTAGAGTGCTACACACAAACCAAAATAACAGGTGGATATTGACATTAGAGGATAAGGAGCAAAGATGTCTGAATTCGTGGTTTGAAAGAAATGTTTATTCAGTTGGAATGCAGGTCATTTGGTAGCACATACTGTATATTTATATATGTAATTGGATTACCATTTCCTAACCGATCTATAAGCATAAATTAAGGGTAGAACCAAAGGGTGATAAAATATTTCTTTTATATACATAAACTTAAATACAATATTTGAATGGAATTCAGTTAATGTTAACCCCAAACACCAGTGGTCATTGTCTAATATATAATATAATAAACTTCCTGTGTAAATAGTAACCATCGACCTTGATGTTAGCCACCGTCTGTCTGTATTAACATTTGCATGAAATTAACCACGTATCTACTCAATGCATTTTATAACATTTGTAGATAAGCATTAGTGCAAGTTCGAATCCAAACTAACAGCAACAGATAACACTCAACTTACTAGATGACAGATTATTTTTATCCAGGTAGTTACAAGAGGTAAAGCATTAAATAAATGAAATATTAATGGTAATTCTTCAGAAACGAAGCTACAGTATAGTACGATAATATAAAACCCAGGGTAAGTACAGGCTACAGTATCAGTTAGTCTAGTGCTGAGGGTTAGGCAGACTTGGACATGTCTGCCCATTCAGTCTGCCTGTGGCCTGCCAGTCAGGAAGTTGCTAAAACAAAAATTTTAAAAGACTCCATCTGTTTTAGTAATTTAATTATTGTAGAGAGCAAAAATTTTAAACACACTGAATACACAGCCGGCACCTCAGATCTGAAGCTAGGACTGTTAAATATTCGATCTTTCACATCTAAAGCAGTTATTGTCAATGAAACTATCACAGAACATGAGTTCGATATATGATGTTTAACAGAAACCTGGATCAAAGAGAACAAGTACAGTGGTGTGAAAAACTATTTGCCCCCCTTCTGATTTCTTATTCTTTTGCATGTTTGTCACACTTCAATGTTTCTGCTCATCAAAAACCATTAACTATTAGTCAAAGTTAACATAATTGAACACAAAATGCAGTTTTTAAATGAAGGTTTACGTTATTAAGTTGCTTGATGTGCCAGAAGAAATTTTTGAAAAAGTAATTTTGTACTAACCAAGTCAGACCTTCTCCCCCATAGCCAGCAAGGTTTATCTCCACCTTCCCCCAGCTGGACAGAATCAACTAACAGTCAGACGTCTGCAGAAAAAGTACAACTACATGGGGTCAGGTAATAAACTAGCAGAACACTAGATGATTGTATTTAAAAGAGGGGAAGTTAAAGTCTACGAGAACAGTGAGAGGAGCTCACAAAAGAAAACCACCCAGAGGACTAGGAGGGCAGATAATGGTGATTACCTTAACATGAAATTTTATGGACAAAAAGTTGAGATGAGAGGGAGAAGTACCAACTCCTAGACAACAGCAGACCTGTACCACCACCTCCATTTTTTTATGGAGTGCAACAGAACACAAGCAGAGTATATAGCAGCTGGTCTAAGTTAGCTTTGAAGTGATAACCAAGTCTCAGTTCCCAAAAAAGGGGAGTAGTGGGTAGCTAGGGCTGAGAAAACTTTGCTCTTCTTTGTCTTTCAGCTACAGTGGAACCTCGGATTACGAGCATAATTCGTTCCAGAAGTGGGCTCGTATTCCAAAACACTCGTAAATCAAAGCACTTTTGCCAATAAGAAATAATGGAAATTAAAATTATTTGTTCCACAGCCCCAAAAAAATAAATACAAAAAAAATAATTAACACAAAATATAAAGTAAAAATAAAAAATTAACCTGCACGTTACCTTAAAAAAAAGTAAAAATTAAAATCTGTGATCCTATAACTAGAACTTCTGTCTTATGTTGATTAACATCCAGTCTCTTATGTCCTGCACACATTGCTCAACTTTAGTAGCTGGTTTTTCTTATCTGGTTTTGCTAAGAAGTATAACTGTGTGCCATCAGCATAGCAATAAAAACTAATCCCATGCTTATGAATTATGTTGCATGTAAAGAGAAAAAAAAACAGTGGACCTAAAACTACATTTAAGTCTACAAACTGATAACGGTCAGTGAAATAGGATCTGAGCCAGGAGAGGGCCGTTCCCTTAATTCCTACTACATTTTCTAATCTGTGAAGAAGAATACTATGATCAATGGTGTCAAAAGCTGCACTGAGGTCAAGTAACACAAGTATAGTGACACAAACCTGATCAGAGGCCAATAGGATGTCATTTACTACTTTAACAAGTGCTGTCACTGTGCTGTGATGAGGTCTAGATCCTGACTGATATGAACATAGCTGCTGCGCTACTACCTCATCCAGAATCTTAGAGATGAATGGGAGGTTTGATATTGGCTTGTAATTGGACAGCTGACAGGGGTCAAGGTTTGTTATATGCAGTTTAATAACTGCTAATTTAGAGGACTTTGGAACATACCCACTGCTGAGTGAGGAGTTAATTATTTTTAACAGGGCTTTTGTTATTGCTGGTACTCTCTGCTTTAGAAAATGTATTCATATAGGATCAAATTCAAAGGTTGACGATTTTTGATAAAGAGATGGGTGAAATTAGTTCTCTCTAGCACAGTGCTGAGTGTACATTATTACTATAATTTAATTGAGACAAGATAATGATCTGGGATAACTTTAGTGGAATTGTAAATACATTTTTAATGCTTTCTCTTGCTCACATCCTTTGCACTGTAGTATAGCTCATAGTCTCAGAAGAGGCCTAGTTAATCGGTAACAATCCAAAGCCCAGGCCAGTGAGCAGACAGACAGGCTAAACCAACCGTCTGCTAGCTGCATAGAGTCGTCACTCGGGGTTCACTATATTGAGGCTGTTCCCTGAGCTAATCACAAATTTAGAAAGACTTAAAGTCAGTTTTAATAATTTAATTAACATAGAGACCACAAACTCAGATCACAAAGAATGTGCAGCCGCCACCTCCGATCTGAAGCTAGGACTGTTAAATATTAGATCTCTCACATCTAAAGCAGTTATAGTTAATTAAATTATCATGGATCAATAGTTTGGTATATTATGTTTAACTGAAACCTGGATTAAACAGGACGAGTATGAAGCTAGTCCTCCTGGATACAGCTACATACATCAGCCTCTGTTAACTGGTAGAGAAGGCGTCGCAGTTATTCACAATGATAATTTGCCTATCGGACAAAAACAGACAAATTTATTGCATTTAAAGTTCTCTATAGTACAGTAACATAAAAGGTGTAGCTACAAATATAAAGTCAGCTCAGGTATAGGACACTGCTGTATTGAACGTCTTAACTCTTCTAAATGCAGTGTATTGGAAACTTAAGTATCAATGTCATACAAATCACAAAGCAAAACTTGCTATAATTAGGTAAAATTCACTCATCCAATTCTGTTCAGCTCATATGTTAACACCCTCAGCCTACAATATGCAGCATTTTATATATATATATATATATAGAGAGAGAGAGAGAGAGAGAGAAACTCAGTTGAAATTATGACTTAAACTTCTTGCTGGTTAAGTTCTATAAAAGCATAATGAGAGCAAATGTTTCATGTGCCATATGAAAGGCCTGGGTTTGACTCCCAGACAGTCTGCCCAAACCCCAGCCACTGGATGCAGTGCCAGTCCCAAGGCTGGATAAAATGGGAGGGTTGCATCAAGAAGGGCATCCAGCACAAAATTTGTGCCGAGCATGTGCAGACCAGATGGTCAGCTGTGGTGAGCCATTGCCAGGAGCAGCTGAAAGGCCAAACGCATGAGCTCCATCAACACAGAAAGTTGAATCATGGCTCTGACTTCAGGAAAGAGCTAATTATTTTTACCTTACACTACTTTAGACTTAGTTGTGGGCCATGTCTAGCCCACAGAACTTCCAATTTGACCCAGTTCTAAATTCAAACCTGAAGCTTCAAAAAAAAAAAAAAAAATTATATATATATATATATATATATATATATATATATATATATATATATATATATACATATACACTCAGCATATGGGAAGTTTTTCCCAGACTGAAATTATGCCAGGTGACTAACTCAGTGTTTCCTTATTGCACATTCAACTTAATCTCCATTCCCCACCCCACTCACAGTACCAGTTATTCTTTTCATATTTTATTTATTAAGTTGTTTTTTGACTGTCATCCATACAATAAACACTGAGGCTTGCAGAAACAGTAAATCACACACATCCTGATTACACTACTGCCAATGGGTAAAATGTTTACTGTCCCAGCAATGTCAGGAACTTGAGGATGATTGTCAGCTAGCCATTGAAGCCAAGCTCCTTGTAGACACAGTCAATCTCATTGACCACGACACCCATCACACTTCTGAAAGCATCCTGGGTAGCAGCATCCCACACGCCCTTCTCCCCAAACACATTAATGATGATATCGGTGATCAGCTGATGAAAAAAAAGACAATTGATTTTATTACACAATAGTGTTGTGTAGTGCATTTACAAGTAAACCTAGTTTAAAAGTGTGGAGCCTTACCTTAAAATTCTTAAGGGCAATCTTGTGTTTGTTAGCATGGGTTGTAGCCAGTGGCTTGATGACATCACTTGAGCCATTTGCTTTCAGGATCTCTCCCAGTTTCGTCAGAACAGTTTTGCCATGCTCTGCAATAGCTGCATTTCCAGCCAGTTCGCCATGTGGGATTGCCACAAACTTGGGGAAGAGTTTCTGGGTGTCAGGGTGCTCTGTAAACAAACTGCCCAAGTAGTGCATGTATAAAGTTAGTTGACAGTACAATATTCCAGGATAAAAAGTTACAGTAAAAAATTAATAAGGAAACAAAGCTAAAAGTCATTAGGATGGCAGTCTAGGATTTCTCAAAGTCCTGGTTCCTTTCAAGACTAGTAAGAAAAGGAGAGGGGAAAAGAAACTGTACATGTCCTTCCACCTACCCTTAAATAAAACTTTAGATACTGCTGATTGAAATGCCAGCACTCCTACCTCAGGTTAAAGCAATACTATGGGCCTTAATTAACGGCCTTCACTACAAGTCTTGAGCAATCTTCATGCTATGGTGCTTGACATGCCAGAAGAAAACTCTTGGAAATATGTTTTGGTACCAACCGAGTCAGAATTTCTCCTCCATAGCCATCAAGGTTACTCTCCACTTTCCCCCAGCTGGCCAGAATCAACTTACAGTCAGACATTGTCTGCAGAAAAATTACAGCTGTATGTCAGATAATGACAAACTAGGTGTGTAAATACCCTTCATTTCAGTAAATTCTCATACCCAACTTTAAGAAAGTCAGTATTCTACACTAGAAGTGCAAGTTAACTGCAATACAAAATGGAAGTCTTTAGTCATTACTTAAAGGTTTTGGGGGGAATGATGGGACCAGTCTACAGAATTCCTCCTCATGTGTGGGAGGAAAGCTGTTTATTAGTAGTATTAAAGTCTTTAAGAACATTGGCAGAAGTACTATCAAAAGAAAGTGACTAATCAGCATGCCCATCACAATCTTCTACAGGACTAGATGGGTAGTAGATAATGAAGTTAATGAATAACGTTCAACAGCATGAAATTCAAAGCCCAAAAAGTTGAGATGAGACAGGGGAAGAGGTGTGAAGAAAACTCAGCTTTCTGTTGCAAAACCAGCGTCTGTAGTGGAGACACATCCAATATGTTGCTAAGCCCTGCCCACAATTCACACCTTAGGGGAGACTAAAAAGTTACTCTTGATTAGTTAACCGAGGGAACAATTTACTTCAGACTTATTTCAAGTCACACTTGATACTTAGTATAGAGCCAAGAGGACAAAAGTTAAAAACCTACCTTACCAGAGGAGAAAAATGTAAAAATAACTTTAAAAGCACACACCTAGGTATCCAGTCCTGTACAACCTACATAAACCAATTATACCTAAATACACACCTCTTAAAACTAAATTCTCATTTTTAAACAAAAATATTAATTCAAGTAAAATTTAAAACTGAAAATGTGCTTACAGCCTCTGAATTTTTGTTACTTGTTTTGCAAAACCGACCACAATTCATTATGATAATAACCCCCCAACCACCAGGGAAAAAATGCTCACAAACTTACTAGAGGAGGCTTGAGATAAGCTGAGATGAGAATCTTCAGACTTGTCCTGCAACGCTCCTGTCTCCTGAGTTTGCCCTTTTATACTCTGTGCCCTACAGCCATTTGTCCCCTCACCTGTCAATAAAACATATTCACGTCTTGTCTATATGTTAGCCCCACCCCTTTTGATACTCCTCCCACTATATACTGGGTATATAATAAATCTCAGTATATAATAATTTCACAGGGTGTTCAGCCATTTTAAGTGTGGATAAAATTTGAATTTGAATTTGATTCCAAACCACAAAAGCGGAAATGTTCATTGCAAAGGGAACTGCAAACAGTGTAGGAAACGAATAAACAACAGGTCTTCACTTCACACAGGGAATGAAAAATTTCCCATACGTCATTGTGTCTCGCTGGAGTGTGAAAAAAATGGAGATTGAAAAAAGATTTATATATTTATTGAGGATGAGGATGACAACATATTAAAAGAACACAATAATTAAAATTGTAATTTAATCAAGAAATCCTCAGTATTATATACTATAGACTAATAATCTGTAAAAAAAAATCAGTATTTAATGTTCGTAGTGTGAAATTTCCACAGCAGCAGCGACAGGTATATCCGAGGTGCTTATGTTACCATGGTAACACACGGAGGAATAGACATTTGCCCTGATGACTTTGCAGGATGTTCCGAATGGTGGAGTTTTGTTGAGGGAAATTCCTTTTACAAACATTTCTTGCAAACAGAGCAGAGAGTATATGTGACCTGGCAAGTATCTCTCCCTGCCCTGTTTGTCTGAATAAATGTTAGCCCATGCAAGAATGTTAACCCGGGCCATACCTTAGCCCTTCATACCTGACTTTGGGCATTCACTAAAAATTCCCTATCCCCAACCTTAAAATATGCTAAAGAGTTATTGCAATGCATCACTAATCACTAGTAATTTTTTTTAATCAATAGCTAAAATTAATATAATTGAGTGTTGCAAAAATGTACACTAAAAAATCTTGCATGTAGAGTAAGAAATACAGAATCATTGTTTGACCTTAGCCGGTGTAGTGATTAGCATTGTTGCCCTACAGCTCCAGGGTTGGGGTTCGATTCCCGGCCAGGCTCGATTCCCATCTTTGTGTGCATGAAGTTTGCAATTTTCTTCCCGTGCCTGGTGAGTTTCTTCTGGTACTCCAGTTTCCGCCCGCAGTCCAAAGACATGCAGATTAGGCTAACTGACGTTCCCAAATTGCTCGTAGTGTGGGAATGAGTGTGTGAGTGAGTTCATGTGTGTGTGCCCTGTGATGACTTGGCACCCTGTCCAGCGTGTACCCCGCCTCGTGCCCTAAGCTTAAAAATTTTACTAAAAACGAATGCAGATTAAACCTAAGAAAGATTTTTTTTTGGAGGATGGTTGCTTATGAGGGATGAAAAAATATACTATTTTATAAAGTCATACACAAATGAGTCACAGCTTTTTATTGTGTGTCACTAAAAGTATTGTGTACTCAGTAAAAGTAATGAAATACAAGTAAAGTTACTATTATAAAAATCTCTCTCACTCACTCACTCACTCACTCATCATCTATATCACTTTATCCTGTATTCAGGGTCGCAGGGACCTGGAGCCTATCCCAGGAGACTTAGGGCACGAGGCAGGGTACACCCTGGACAGGGTGCCACACACACATGCTACAGGCAATTTGGGAACAATTAGCTTAACCTGCGTATCTTTGGACTGTGGGAAGAAACCGGAGTACCCGAAGGAAACCCACCAAGCACGTGGAGAACAGGAGAGACAGGAATCGAGCCTGGCCGGGAATCAAACCAGTGCTAACCACTACACCACTGTGCCGCCTATTATAAAAATCTACTCAAGTAAAAGTAAAAAGTAGCTCATTTAAATTTTAATCAGAGTGAAAACTACAGTTCCTTTTTTTAACAGCGGGGGTGGGATGGGGGATTCTAGTGTAGTTCCAAAAAGAGATTGTTTTAATTAAAGGAACACCTTTGCATAATAGAGCTGTTGCGTTTCTAACGCTTGAAATCAAAGTGATCACTTAAATATGGTGTGACGCTTTGATGTTTAGTACAAAACCTTTATCAGCCTTTTTCAGCGTCACAAAATTATAATACAAACAAAGGTAAAAGGGTAAAAGAACAGAGAGTTTCGGGGGTGAGCAGCAGTCAAGTCATGTCAAGTCGGCTTTTATTGTCGTTCCAACTATATACAGTTCAGTATCAAATTCAAATTTTCAAATTCAAATTTTATTTGTCACATACACAGTCATACACAGTACGATATGCAGTGAAATGCTTAGACAACTGCTCATGACCTAAGAATATGAATAGGAAATAAATATGAAAATTAAAATAAAGGGTAAGTTTAACTAGAGAGGAATAAAATAAAAATAAAAATATACAAATAAAAGTTAATAATAAAATATCTGTACACAAAATACACAATATAGAAAATATATGGAAAATATATGAAAAAATGTAAAACAATAAGAGCAGCCGAATAAATGGTAATAAAAGAATGGTTATGTCCATGGAGAATGGAGAATGGAGTGATTTGATGTGATTTGATTTGATGACCACGAAGTAAAGTTGTGCAGTGGCCAATAGTGTAAACAAATGTCCAGAATGTCCAGTGTGTGTGTAAAAACCATATGCGTGGGTCAGTACTGTGTGGTGGTGTGATTGTGATTGAGAGACTGTATTGCCTGCGGGAAGAAGCTCCTCCTCAGTCTCTCTGTGTTGGCCTTCAGGGAGCGGAATCGCTTTCCTGACCGCAACAGAGAGAACAGTCCATTGTTGGGATGGCTGAGGTCCTTCACTATCTTCCTGGCCTTTGTCCAGCACCGCCTGCTGTAGATTGAGTGCAGGTCAGGGAGCCCTGTGCAGATGGTGCGCTCAGCTGATCGCACAACCCTCTGTAGAGCTCGTCTGTACTGCATGGTGCTGTTCCCGAACCAGGTTGAGATGTTTTCTGTCAGGATGCTCTCTATGGTGCAGGAGTAAAAGTTCCTGAGCACCTTGGAGGGCAGTCGGAAGTCTCTCAAGCGTCTGAGGTGGTAGAGACGCTGTCTGGCCTTTTTCACCACGGTGTTGATGTGACAGGACCATGACAGGTCCTGCGTGATGTGAACACCGAGGTATTTGAAGCTGTCCACTGGGCTCTCATTGATGACGGGGGTCTGGAAGTTCCTCTCCCGCTTGGTGCTGAAGTCCACTACTAACTCCTTTGTCTTACTGACGTTTAGAAGGAGGTTGTTCCTCTAGCGTCAGTTCTCCAGATTCCTAATCTCCTTCAGGTAGGCCGTCTCGTTGTTATCAGAGATCAGGCCCACCACGACGGTGTCGTCAGCAAACTTAATGATGGTGGTGGAGCTGGTAGTGGCCACACAGTCATATGTGTACAAAGAGTACAGCAGTGGGCTCAGAACACAACCCTGGGGGGCTCCAGTGCTGAGAGTGATGGAGGCTGAGACGTGTCCGCCCATCCTTACTACCTGTGGTCTGCCAGTAAGGAAGTTGGAGATCCACTGACACATAGATGAGCTGAGTCCCAGGTGCTCCAGCTTGGTGGTGAGTGTGGAGGGAATTATGGTATTAAATGCAGAGCTGTAGTCGATGAAGAGCATTTTAACATAATTCCCCCTTCTGGTGTCCAAGTGAGTAAGTGATGTGTGGAGGAGATGTGAGATTGCATCTTCTGTGGAACGGTTTGGACGGTAAGCGAACTGTAGTGGGTCCAGTGTGTCGGGTAGTGATGAAATGATAAAGTCTCTGACCAGGCGTTCAAAGCACTTCATCACTACTGAGGTGAGGGCTACAGGGCGATAGTCATTGAGGGAAGCAGGATGAGGTTTCTTTGGGACAGGAACAATGATGGACTCTTTGAGGCATGTGGGGATCACCGACTGAGATAGAGAGATGTTGAATATCTCTGTGAACACAGGTGCTAGCTGGTCTGCACAGGCTCTGAGAATACGGCCTGAGATGCCGTCTGGTCCTGCTGCTTTCCTGGTGTTCACTCTCTTGAAGGCTCTCCTCATGTCATGCTCGGTGATGATGAACGCGTTTCCGGTGCTGGCAGTGTCTTCCTGTCTGCAGCCGTTAGCGCCGCTAGCATTAGCATCGCTAGCATTAGCATCGCTAGCATTAGCATCGCTAGCGTCTTTAGCTGCAGCCTCGAAGCGAGCATAGAAAGTGTTCAGCTCGTCTGCCAGAGTCACGTCCGCGTTCGTCATACCGGTTTTATAGTCCGTAATTGTCCTTAATCCCTGCCACAGGCTTCTAGAGTCACTCTGTTGGAGTTGTGACTCTAGTTTCCTCCCGTAGCGCTGCTTCGCCTTTTTTACCGCCTTCCGGACGTTGTAGGACGCAGCCTTGTACGGTTCCATGTCCCCCGACGCGAGTCCCGTGTTGTAGGCAGCGTTGCGAGATCTCAGAGCGTCGCGGATGGTTTTATCTACCCACGGCTTCTGGTTGGGAAATGTTTTAATAGTCTTTTTCTCCACGGTATCATCCGCTAGTTTCCCAATGAATCCCACAACCCCTTCCGTAAACACGCTGACGTCATCATCGGAGCTGTTTCTGAACATGTCCCAGTCTTCGTCATCAGCCGCCCTTGACTGTAGTGTAACAGTGGTCCAGTGTCCTTTCGCCCCTGGTGGGGCAGGGGATGTGCTGATAAAAGTTCGGCGCTGCGCGTTTGAGGTTGGCACTGTTAAAGTCCCCCGCCACAATAAGCGCAGCGTCCCGGTGTTGTGTCTGATGCTGTGTGAGTGCCGCATAAGGCAGTGTCCGTGTCCGCTTGTGGTGGAATATAAACGGTGTGAGAGGAACAACGCTCGCGCTGTTGCACCAGCTGTTGTTCACCATTAAACACACGCCGCCTCCCCATGACTTCCCTGAGTCCCGTGTCCTGTCCATGCGGTGAACCGAGAAGGACTCGGCTGGCTGGATGGCGTGGTCCGGCACCGCTGGGTTCAGCCATGTCTCGGTGAAGCAGAGGAGATTGCAGTCCCGAATGTCTCTCTGGAACTTTATCCTTGCCCTGAGGTCATCAAGCTTGTTTTCCAGTGACTGGACGTTGGCGAGTAGGATGCTAGGCAGAGGTGTGCGGTGTGCACGGGCTCTCAGCCTGTTCCTGACGCCGGCTCGTTTTCTCTCGAGGCCACCGCTTCACGTCGCGTCCTTTGTTTTCCCTCAGGATCTCACTCGGCCAGCTCGGATCCGGAGTGAAAAACGTCGAATTGTGAGTACATTGTATACCAATAGAAACAAGAGTGTCTCTATCATAACTAATGTACTCCATGGTGGTAATTTTGCCGGTTTTAAAACGCTGTAAACTAACTTAAAAGACAAAAACAAAGAAAAGGTGGTCGGAGCAGTCGTGACGGCAGCCGACCTCACCGGTGCCATCTTGAATAACTAGTACAGTACATAACAGTACATAGTGAAACGAAACAACGTTCCTTCTAGAACCAAGGTGCTACATACATGCAACAACATAAATTAACAACACACTTTACCGGAACCTACTAATTAACTAAAAGACCTAATTAGCTGGCTGGCTCAGATATGACAGATTTACATTTTAAGTTAACCTAAACTATCTATTTCTATATAAATAAGAGACAACAACAGACAACAAAGTGCACATGCAAATGTGGAAACAAAGAGCTACAATACAACATAACACGACAGCGTAACACGTTACAGTACAGGATTTTTTTGTTTTTGTTTTTAAATTTTTTCTTTTAGTTTTTTTTTTAGTTAAGTGAAAAAAAAAACTTTTGTTATGTTTTAAAACTTATGGTTTACATATGTAAAAGGATGTGTGACGTATCAGCCAAAATCGTGCCATATCGGACATTTGCAGCTTGTCTCCAACGTGCGATATTTGATTACGCTCATAATGTGATTCTTCGAGGACCTAAATACAGTGCCATGTCGATGTAGGTAAATAACAACAATACTTTTAATTGTATACATGTGATGAATTATATATTCTCAACCTGTTGGTGTGTTGATGAGAATTATTATAAAAATGCAGCGGGTAATCCATGAATAGTTTTAGTCGGGAGGTGCTACAAAAATTGCGGGGACTGTATTATTAAGTGTGCCGTCGCACACTTATTACTCTTCTCCCCTAGAAATCATTGCGCAATCCATTTATTATATCCCTAAAATTTGCAGCGTTTCTCGTCCCGCAGCTTTGAGAAAACCCTCACGTATGTTACACCGTTTCGTGCGGCTCGCTCAGGAATGGTGTGCTATGACATTTGGCGGGGGGCCGTCGGGTGGTGCTTCCAGTGCCGTTGCACACTTATTACTCTTCTCCCCTAGAAATCATTGCGCAATCCATTTATTATATCCCTAAAATTTGCAGCGTTTCTCGTCCCGCAGCTTTGAGAAAACCCTCACGTATGTTACACCGTTTCGTGCGGCTCGCTCAGGAATGGTGTGCTATGACATTTGGCGGGGGGCCGTCAAGCGGTGCTCCCAGAATCCCCCAAAAAACGCCCCAAAAAGTCCTATAGACTTAACATTGGGACCGGCCTCTGCTGTGACATCACGGCCAAGACTGTGATGCAACGGAAGGCTCCACCACGCACTGGAAGGTGTCCACGCTCGTTGGGAGTGACCCGGCCGTCGCAGGGGCACACCTAAAATTTCTCAAGAAATTTTCGCGCTCTAGTTTATTATTATTATTAAGTGTGCCGACGCACACTTATTACTCTTCTCCCCTAGAAATCATTGGGCAATCAGTTTATTATATCCCTAATTGGTTTATTATATCCCTAATCGGTTTATTATATCCCTAAAACTTTGCAGCGTTTTTCGTCCTGCAGTTTCGAGACGACCCACACAGATGTGTCCCAGATCTGGCCCAGATGTTTCCCAAGATTTGGGCAGGCCTACCTTGTACAATGGACCAGGTACACCACAGATCTGGCATAGATTCTGATTTGAAACTGCACCAGACTTGGGCCAGCTCAGATTTTCTTTTTATTACATTTGCCCCAAATCAGGCAGATTAGCAAAACTCCACTGGCCCAGATCTGGCAAATCAGATGTGCAGGACAGATCTGTGCTGTATTTGACCCATTGTGCAAAAATAAGCCCAGCCAGATCCGAGCCAAATACCTGCATATCTGATATAAAGCCGTGCCAGAGCTGGGCCAGGTGATAAGAAGTTTTGCTTGATTTAACTTCTAGTAATTAATATTGGCGTGCACTATTGCTTTGTTTTTAAGGTAGAGTTACTGTACATGTTAATCATATTTGCTTTATCAAATTTACAAAGTAAAGGAAAATTGTGGGACTGTGTTTCTGCCATAGTTCATGTGGAAGTCAATTAAAATTGTTTTTTATTACTTTGGTATAATTTGCTTTATTCAATCAGAATAGATTTATTTTAACCATTGCTTTTTGTCAGAATTAAATGATCTCTTTGGAATGTATACTGGCTGATGATATTTACTCCATATACAGTATTGTATGATAAGCTGGCTTTTATAAACACACTGTAATGCTTCTGCACACCACATAACCAGAGCTCAATTTGAGGGGAAGATGCAGAGGGTGGCATCACCCCTGTTGGAAAAAAAATGACAAAAAACAGCCCCTCTGTAACCCCCCCCCCCTACCATCCCCTTAGCATTAATAACCCTGTGTATTATGTAAAATCTGTCATAAAAATTAAATACTCTATATATGATCATTTTCAAACCATAATGATGATTACTCAATCAGAATTCAATATTGTCCACAAAATCTCTATCTGTCACTTGTCCACAAAATCTCTATCTTCTATTCAAACCTCACTACCATCCTTTATATCCTTCATACACATGGTCAAAGTGGATGATGGCAGAGTATACGAGGAGGTTTAATTTATCCTGAGGATGAGCTGAGTATCATCAGCATAGTAATAAAATAAAATACCCTGCTGGCTGATGATACAACCCAGGAAAAGCATATACAATATAAACAAAAAGGGGCCGAGCACAGAGCCCTGAGGAACACCACAGGTGACATTGTGTGTAGCGGATTTAGCCTCTCCCAGGGCAACATGCTCCGTTCTTTCAGTAAGATAAGATGAGAACCAGTAGTAAACAGAGTCCGAGAGTCCAACACTGTGGAGTGTAATCTGTGAAGAAGAATGTTGTGATTAACAGTATCAAAGGCCGAACACAAGTCCAACAGGATGAGAAGCGATGGAAAACCAGCATCAGCCGACATCAGCAGGTCATTCGTGACTCTAACCAGAGCTGTTTTCACGCTGTGGCAGGGGCGGAAACCAGACTGGAATTTATCAAACAAATTATTTTGTTTTAGATGAGACTGAAGCTGTGCAGCAATTACTTTTTCCAGCACTTTTGAAAGGAACGGGAGATTAGAAATGGGCCTGTAGTTTGCAAATACTTCTGGATCTAAGGTGGATTTTTTAAAAGTGGTCTGATGATAGCAGATTTCAATGTAGCGGGAACATATCCAGTCTGGAGCAAGTGATTTATTATCTTGGTAATCAGGGGACACAGAGGTTGGATTTAACCAAAACTGTAGGAAAAGGGTCCAGAGCACAATTTGATGGTTTCATCTTTCTGACAATGACCTCAACCTCTTGCTGCGTAACTTTAGAGAAACAGCTGAAAGGTTGCAAATTCCTTGGCTGTGGGTCATCCATCAGGACAGGTAGTGCAGAGGAACTCGATACGGGCGGATGGTATCCACTTTTTTCCTGAAAAAAAGTAATGATATTATTGCATTTCTCCTCTGTAGCTTTCAGATGAGATTGAAATTGTGGTTTCAATAGGCGATTAATAGAAGAGAAAAGTTGCTTTGAATTTCCTATCCTTAGCTATTGTTAATGATATTCAATGAAAACTGTGATCTTGCAGCTCTCAATGCTCTTGAATATGCCTTCTGATGTTCTCTGTAAACCTGCTTATGAACAATAAGTCCTGAGGCCTGTAGACGTCGCTCATGAACACACCCAGCTGTCTTCATCTTCTGCAGCTCACATGTATACCAGGGGGCTGAACGTAAGAAGCAGACAGTTCTATATCTGACGGGGGCATGAAAGTCAAGCAGACTACTGACTGACTGAGGCACATTCAACAGAGGAAAGATACTGAAGATCTTTGCTCAGAGTATCTGGGTTGATCCTTTTTAAATTTTTGTGACATATTTGTTGTTTTGCTTTTGTGGGGGAACAAGGGAGTAACAGCTCCATCAAAACTACCTTGTGGTCAGACACTCCCAGATCATACACAAAAAGGTTGCTAATGGGTACAGAGTTTGTAATAACCAGATCCAAGATACGCCCTCTGAAATGTGTGGGTACATCAACATGCTGTTGAAGATTGAGGCAGTCCAGTAGTTGTAAAAACTCAACTGCCAAATGGCGGGAGAGAGGGTCTACATGAACATTAAAGTCACAGAGTATAATAATGTTGGCAGAAGTGGTACAGATGGATGTAAGAAAATCATGCATCTCTGAGATAAACACTGAGTTTGGTTTAGGGGGACGGTAAATAAGCAGCATTGTCATAGGGAGAGGGGCTTTACACATTCAAAGGAAAACAGTGTAGGCACAGTGAGGGGAGACAGATCCAGTTGCTGTCGGTATGATGCAGCTAAGCCACCACCACGTCCAGTACTGCGGGCTTTCTCCAGATAGCTATAACCAGGGGGGCAAGCTTCATTTAGTGCTAAAAACACCTTTGGCCGATGCCATGTTTCCGTTATGCGCATAAAATCCAAGCCTTTGTCCATAATATGATCTTGTATGAGGACTGATTTATTTGTGAGAGATTGTATTTGAGTGGTAAACTTCTATAGACATAGCGCGGTCGGCGTTGGAATAGAATAATTGTTATGACTTAACAACTGCGGGATGGTGTATTTTAGCTTCATGCTGGTTCCCGAAAAAACTAGCAAAATAAAGCTAGCCACCCGCCAAAACGCAGAGATGCAGCCAAATAACTGCAGAGGCAGCGAAACCAGACTCCAGTGTATCCAGACCACAGAGCGAACGTCCAAGGAAGCACTCAACGTCTTAGCAGCGCTGAAAAATGCCAAAATCAGGTTACTAAAATAGTCCATATAAAAACAAAAACAACAGCAGCAGCAGGAGAAGCAGCGTCCTCTCCCCACGGGTCCTGTTAATAATAAAATAACTGCACAAGGCTGGAATGGGCTACAAGACCATCAGCTAAAAGCTTGGTGAGAAGGAGACAACTGCTGGAGCGATTATTTACAAATGGAAGAAATACAAAGTAACCGTTAATGGCCCTATATGCAAGATTTCACCTCATGGACTAAGAATAATCATGAGAAAAATACTTATACTATTATAATAAGTATGATAAGTATGATACTTATTTCCCCAACTGTATATATTGTGGCGTAGACGGGGCGGCGGCTGGCGACCATCATGCTTTGCGGGAGGGGTTTTAATGTGTTCACTCTGTTGAGGAAGGGTGTTTGGGTTAGTGGCTTTGGCCATCTGTGTGTGTGGAGGTGTGTGTGACCTGTTGAATATGCTCCGGTTCATGCTTAGGCTGAATTGGATGTAGGTTCTCTTGTAAATGTGCTGCTCATGCTATACATGAGACCCAGTGCTGTGCAAAATAAAGTACTCCCAGACATTTACATTTACATTTACATTTAGGCATTTGGCAGACGCTCTTATCCAGAGCGACTTACAAAAAGTGCTTTAATGTTTACAACATTGGATACATACTTACACTGGGTTAACTAGGTTAATAACTAAGTACCATTAGTCCAACACAACTGAGTTTTTTTTTTTTTTTTTTTTTCCCCGGGGGGAGGGGGGTTAGTCCAAGTACTGGAGAAACAGATGCGTCTTGAGTCGTCGTTTAAAGATAGTCAAAGTCTCTGATGTACGGACATCTAGAGGAAGTTCATTCCACCATCTAGGTGCCAGAACAGAAAAGAGCCTGGATGAATGCCGCCCTTGATCCCTGAGAGATGGTGGGATGAGGCGAGCAGTGCTGGAGGATCGGAGGCAACGTGGTGCAGTGCGTGGTGTAATTAGCGCAGAGAGGTAAGTGGGTGCTGGGCCATTTTTGGCTTTGTAGGCAAGCATCAGTGTTTTGAATTCGATGCGGGCAGCTACAGGAAGCCAGTGCAGGGAGCGGAGGAGTGGGGTGGTGTGGGAGAACTTGGGAAGGTTAAAAACGAGTCGTGCTGCTGCATTCTGGATCAGTTGCAGAGGACGAATCGTGGACAGAGGCAGGCCTGCCAGGAGTGAGTTGCAGTAGTCCAGTCTTGAAATAACAAGGGACTGAACAAGCACCTGAGTAGCCTGTGAAGAAAGAAATGGGCGAATTCTTCTGATATTGTAAAGAAGAAATCGACAAGAGCGAGTAAGGTTAGCGATGTGTGGGGAAAATGACAGATGATTGTCCACGGTTACCCCAAGATTGCGGGCGGTGGTTGAGGGAGTGATTTGGTTGTTGTCCATGGATATCACAAGGTCTTGACCTGGAGATGAGTCACAAGGGATAAACAACAGTTCGGTTTTACTGAGATTGAGCTTCAGCTGATGAGCAGCCATCCAAAATGAGATGTCTGCCAGACATGCTGAGATCCGGGTGGAAACCTGAGTGTCAGAGGGAGGAAAGGAGAGGACAAGTTGGGTGTCGTCTGCATAACAGTGGTATGAGAATCCATGCGATGATATGACCTTACTCCCAGCCATTGCATTGAGCAGCAATTAAGCTCACTCGTCTCTCCAACATCTTTTCCGGCGGTAAAACGCTACATTGGTGTCAGAAGTGGGATGGAGAGTTGGAGCGCACTGTTGCGGACCTACAAAAAATCCACGCAGGCCGCAGAGTAGCGGAGCAGCTAAGGAGAAAGAAAGAAATTTTTTCTGACGGGGCTAGCGCGAGGTAACCAGGGCGACTGAAGCAGAGCGGTGAAATGAAAATTCCGGCACTAGATTTCGGAACAGGCGCTGGAAGACCTCCCGGCCGATGAGCGGAAGAACTGGGCAAAGCTACGGGAGTCGATCCACTATCAGTTTGGCGCGGGTGACTGTACGGAGGCAGCGTGCGAGGAGCTGGCGGTCCGTGAGCGGTGCGCTTCTGAGCCTCTAGGCGCGTTTGCCATGGATTTAAGCATCTGCAAGCACATCAGGTTAGCGGCACCAGCCTCCCTTTCTGAGGCGCTGCACGAGGCCGAGCGCGCTAAGCCCATAATGGCGGAAATCACGGCGAAAGAGCCAAGCGACCTCCCGCAGCTCGGGGCCGCTCTGTAGGTGAACCTAGCCAGAGACAGGGCTACCCGTCGCCTGAGAGACAGCGTACTCTAGCAGCCGGTAAACTAGCTCCGGGGGTTGCTAAGAGGAAGCCGCCTCCCACAACTGTTCTTGTTCCCCCAACTAGTGGATTCAACTTTCTATCGGGACGTTAAGGAAACGGCGCTGGAATTTATGTCAACTGTGTGCTGGACAGCGTCTTACTACGGGCGCTCATGGACACCGGCTCCACTGTTTCGTTGCTGCGCTGTGGATTACTGGGGCAAAGCGAGCACGGTTGCAGACTGCCTGACCCAGCCTTCAACATTCGCACCGTGTCTGGGAGCTTCATGAACATACGGGCTTGTCGCACGGTGCGAGTCCAAATAGGTGAGCGAACTCGTTCGCACAGGTTCTTTGTGGGGAATATCGAGGAAGACTGCATTTTGGGGTTAGACATTTTGGAGAAATAGGGTACGGTGCTGTATTTAACTGACGGGACTCTTCGTGGTAACTTCAAGGTAGCTAGGTTGCTAATACCCAAACCACAGCCGCACGTGTTAGTAGCACACACCCGGGGAGCAAAACTTCCAGTAGTTGCGCCAGGTAAACATCTGGTAGCAGACCGAGCGGGAAACCTACACGCTAACGCCGATGCTTTATCCCGACAGCCGTGCAGTAAAGCGCGCCGTCGGTACTGCGAGCAAGTGGAAGAGCGTGTGTGCGGTGGCGATGAAGACCATCGATCCAGAACTAAGTACTGTGCAAAATAAAGTACTCCCAGCCATTGCATTGGGCAGCAATTAAGCTCACTCTCCAACATCCTTTTCGGCAGTAAAACGCTACTATATATATGTATATATATATATATATATAGAGAGAGAGAGAGAGAGAGAGACAGAGAGAGAGAGAGAGAGAGAGAGATAAATATGCATGTTCATTTAATCAACTCATATGGTGGTGTTATATTTTTATATATTGTTAGGATTTCACTCACTCATTCACTCATAGTCTATACCACTTTATCCTGTATTCAGGGTCGCAGGGACCTAGAGCCTATCCCAGGAGGCTTAAAGCACGAGGGTGCTAATGGTAGTGGGCAACTCACTTTTATTAAAAGGGGTCCTATTATGCCATTTTAAAGGTTGCTAATATTGCTTAATGAGTCTCTTAAAACAGGTTTACATGTATGCAAGGTCAAAAAACACTTTAGTTTTTTCCAAAAATAGATTAAATTTTTCTTTATTTCTAAATGATTCGTAAACGTGTGAAGCAGTTCAAACATTCAGTCTGTCTAAACCCCTCCTTTCCGTGAGCCCTCACTGCTGTGATTGGTCAGATAGCGCGGTGATTTATGACTGGTCTACCACTACAGCGTGTGTCGGGAAAACAAAACGCCCATAACTGAACGAGGGCTCTGGAGACCCATCAATACATAGAAAAGATGGCGTCAGTTTTACTGTGTAACTACCAGCTAATTTTATATTAACTGTGGCTACAAAAATCAAGGGTTTTTTTATCTTTGTGTCGGTGTTGCGTTAAAAGGCCGGTGAGCAAAAAGGACAAACACGAACAAGTAGATAAAGGAAATGTGTATTATACAAAACTAAATAAAGTAAACGAAAAAGGTGCACCACAACCAAACAAAGATATAAACGATATTTACAAACTATATATTATAAACGGAATGTGTATGTGTGCGTGAACGCGAGTGAGAGGAAAATGTCCGAATGTATGTGTGTTATCCAAGTTCACGAAGATGGTTCGATGACGGAGGTTGAGAAGTCCGGGGAATATGTCCAGTCAAAGATAATCTCCGAAAGAAAATGGTTCACAGCAATCTCTCCTTCTCTCGCCCAAACAAATAACACCAGCACTGGTCCACCATTACTACTCTCAGGGAAAGGGCAAGGTGCATGCGCACTTCGCGTGTGTGTGAGCATTTTTTTTCCTCTGGGCTTGCCAAAGATAGGCATGCGCACTTCGCAAGTGTTAGAGTTCAGTTTTGGTGAATGGTGGAGAATAAACAGTTAAAAAGGATTTCGTGTGCTCTCGTTTTTTATTGTTTTTTTTATATTACAAAGTGTTTGAGCGAACCCGGCATGAATGCTCGGTCACATTAACAAGAGGTTGGTAACATTAATTGTAAGATGGGGGGCAAGTTGTTTGCGACGTAGAACGTGGGCGGACATTACGTAGAACGATGTAGAACATGGGCGGACATTACGTAGAACGACGTAGAACGTGGGCGGACATAATGCAAATATGTTACGGAGTGACGTGGAAACATAAAGAAAAATTAGAATTGCTAACGACTTGTTTGGGCGAATGTGAGCCGACTCTTTTTTTTAAGAGACAAAAACTTAATTTATCGTGCACTGTCGGCGTCACAGATAGTGCATATAAGTTATGTTCACATACAGCTACATGACACACTGCATAAAAGATCATATTTGAAAAAGCATAATAGGGGCTGTTTAAACTTATTATAATTTTTTGTCATTTTCAAGCCTAGTGGCCTATTTTTTTGTAACTGATAAAATTGAACAAGTTTAATCCAAACAACAACACCTACAAAAAAGAAGGTCTTCCGGGACACTAATGCTTTTTGTTTAGGAAATTTTCAGCAAGAAAAAAAGTCTTATGTAAACTATGCTGATAAACCTGACATATTTACCATACACCCATTAAACTTAGTGCAAGTACACACAAGTCTTCAGTCCTTCCTGAATTTAAGGCAGAGAAATGAATAGAGAAGAAACGTAAGAAGAGAGAAAGAAAACAACATGAGCTTATTGAGTACAGCAAGGTTGAGTCATGCCTCTCACTCCAGGACAAAGCATTTTTATGATTCTAACTTTCTAATAATTAATTGTGGCGCCCTGTTTTTTACCTTCACACATTCCTGACCCTACATGGAATCCAACCTCAGGCATTCCCTAAACCAACTCTATAGCGTGCAAAATGTTTTTGTGAATGCACAATATCATGTGATTACTACAGTATAAGGAAATGTTTTTTTAAAATCAGTAGTTAAAATCAGTGTACGTAAATGTTGTAAAAAGGCGGGTGTACATAAAGAAGTACAGTAGAAAACCCTTGTTTGATATTATCAAAAATTAAGTGTTAAATCAGCTCATTCATGCTCATAAAAAAGAATGCTCAATCAAATAATATAAGTGATGATTAGATTAATATATTTTGATATGTACACTATGAATCTCTCTGCATGCAATACAGGTACACGGAAAAAAACCTTTTTCTAATATTTAATATATAGTATTTCTCTTATTATTATTGGGTCTTTGTTTGTTTCGTTCTATTTTATGTTACAGTAGTGGGCAACAAGACATCCTACTTGACACTTATGTGTTTTGTTTGTGGAATGATTAACCAAAAAAAGTTAGTGATGTTGATGGATTTTTCCATGCGCCCATTAAATTTAAGGCATGTACATGCATGTTTTTAGTCCATTATTAAACAGATAAAAAGAAATGAATAGAGAAGAAATATAAGAATAAAAAGGTCAAAGCTCTGGGTTCTGCAGTAAACCGCTCCAGCAAAAAAAATTGTTTGTTTGGTGCCTGCATGGACTGGCGTCCGTCCAAAACGTGTTTGTTACTATACAGTAAATAACTAATAAACAAAACTTAAGTAATGTCTCAAACAACTGATGTGCAGCGAAACACTATGTTTATTTTTTTAAAGATTAAAGATTCAATTTGAACAATTCTGGTGGATATTGTTGGAATGCGTGTGGAACACGTGTGGTGCTTTATCTTTGCCTAGGGCTAGGTTAGGGTTAGGGTCTCAGTCAAAGATCTGCCAGACCTACTTAATTTACTCGGTTTATTAATTTCTACTACATACACTATATTGCCAAAAGTATTCCCTCGTCTGCCTTCACATGCATATGAACTTGAGTAACATCAAATTCTTAATCCATGGGTTAAATATGATGTTCTCCCCGGCCCCCTCGCAGCTATGACAGCTTCAACTTCTTTGAAAAGGCTTTCAACAAGATTTAGGAGTGTGTTTTTTTTTTTTTTGACTATTCTTTCAGAAGCGCATTTGTAAGGTCAGACACTGATGTTGGACGAGACGGCCTGGCTCGCAGTCTCCGCTCTCATTCATCCCAAAGGTGTTCTATCGGGTTGAGGTCAGGACTCTGAAGGAGTTCTGTGAGGCCGGTTAAGTTCTTCCACACAAAAGGCGCTCATTTATGTCTCTATGGAACTCTTAATGCTTCAGTATACCAAGACATTTTGGACAATTTCATGCTCCCAACTTTGTGGGAACGGTTTGTGGACGGCCCCTTCCTGTTCCAACATGACTATGGATTAAGTATTAATTGGATATTACTCAAGTTCATATGCATGTGACAGTGATTTTTTTGGCAATATAGTATACATCGTGGAAGGTGTTACAATTACTTTTTTAATCTAAATTAGGTGTGAAATAATAAAAAAGAACACATGCTTAGACAAGTGTACAGCAGATATTGGAACTCTTTCAAGATTAAAATCATGCCAGTTGTCAATCTCTTAAAGGAGGTTGTGCCAACACGGAGAGTGTTTGTCATTGTGTATTCAACTTGTTTTTCCCACTTGTCATATGTCTCATATTGTGCTAGATCTTAGATATAAACGATATGTTTTTATGCATTGGAATATATGTATATGTGTGTGTCCATACATGCTTCATAGAGCAACTAATTAAGAATCGTGATATATATTTGCATCAGCTGACCAGTTAACGCACCCATTCACTGGTCTGCTGATGTCGGATACTATGCGACTCTACGTACCTATGTACCTCACTGCTTTGTGTATTAGCTGAAATGTGACATACCACTTTAAATCCATTTGTTGTTCTTGTTAAAATGTAAAAGAAAAACAATAACAAAGTAATAAAAGAAGTAATAATTTAAATTAATGACTAAATTATTAAGTATATTAATAAATAAAAGGATCCCAGAGATAAAAAGAATAATCACCAGGTATTTCTTTTCCCTCTTTATTTAGATTTATATTCATCATATGCTTAAAACATTATCACACAAACGCATACAAAGGCAAAAATTATTTGTTGGTGCTCTCTCTTGGAGATGGCATGAAGCCGTGGTATGACTGATTTTATTTTATATCTGTAATACGCTGGAAAACATTAAATTATGATCCACCCATTAATGCGAGTGATGATTACAATTTATTCTATGTTCAGTTGTACACTTTGAATTTCCCTGCAGCTTACACAAGCACAGAGAAAAAAACTGTATGGATTGTCTAAATTTATTCCTGTAAAATATAAGACATTGAGACGGAACATCAAATACTTTATAACAGTACATTACATTAGTGGGCAACTCACTATAATGGATCTTACGGATCAGTTATGTTAATTTAAACGATCTAATTTATTGGTTTAATCCAAAGCACAACATCCCTAAAACAACATGCTCTACTGGGACACTAATGTGTTCTGTCTGGTGGAATGTTCAGCAAAGAAAAGGAAAAAAAAAAAGAGTTATGTACACTCTGTTGGTGGACACAACAAACTCACCTCTCACCCATTAACCCTTGTGCAAATACGTGTAAGTTTTGATTCCCTTGTTGAACAGAGGAATAGAAATAAATATAGAAGAAATATAAGAAAGAAGAACAAAGAAACTTGAGCTTAATCACTTCAGCAAGTTGAGGCATAGCTCTGGATCCGTCACAAAGCAGTTTAATTATTTTGATTCTCCTTTCACAGCTCATGATTAATTATGGGACATGTCTTTCCATTCCATCAAAACTTAATCCAGCCCTTCCCTTGAGCCCTGATGCTACGTGCACAACCTTAGGCGTTCCCTAAACTTTTTCCAAACCTAAAAGTAGGTCGAATGTCATGAAGTCAATGCATCGCTTGATCAATAATGATTGGTAATGAGTTGCGTTTAAATCCGATTTTTGTTTTTAAGATGAATGTAATTGAGTGTTGTGGAAATGTGTATGTACAGTAAGAAAGACAGAGTTATTGTTTGACATTAGCAGATAGAGAGAAGTCAGAAATCAGCTCATTAGTGTTCATAAAGAAAGAGGCAAAAAAGAATACTGATTTAACCTAAGAAAGATTTTTCCATAAGTATGGTACCGCTTTGTTTCTCATATGTAGCAGCCAAGGTTTAATCCTGAGACTGAGATTTTTCTGGGTTTCTCCAGTTGCAAATTTGCGTGACGCCTAGGCAGACTTGTATCCCATCCAGAGTGTGTATCTGCTGTGCCCTCCCATCATCAATACCGCGCAAGATCTTGGAGAGAAATGAATGCATAAAAGATGCAATGATTCTAATTAAAGCAGAAGGTGGCCAATGAAATACTGTATTAGAGAGCGATTAGAGAGAACTTTTTTTGAGGTAGGCACTGTACACTAAACATCAAGGCTAGAGCCCAATCAAACCATCTCATTCCTTTTAATCCACCCAAAATGTAGCCTTGGTGTTGACTATGCAATTCCCGGCGAATATATATATAACACTGACTCCACAGGCTTGTACAGTAAAAGGACACAGCTTACGTTTTTGTCAAGAGAATTAAATGTAGATATTAAAGATGCATTACACAGATCACATTAGTTTTGTATGTAGCAGCAGTGAGCTTTATAGTACTGTACATTCTAGCACCTCTGTTCACTCATACAGTATGTGTGGACATGGCCTAAGAAGTACCTTCAATTTAATTATGCCAGTATTTATCTTGGTAAGGAAAATTTTAAAGAAATTTCTGAGAAAATGTCATAATTCTAAGAATTTTTTTGGGTTCTTTATGTATCTATTAACCATGGTGCAAATACATGCGAGTCTTCTGTCCTTGCTGATTCAGGGAAGGAGAAATGAAAAGAGAAGTACTGTAATATGAGAAGAAGAATATAGTACAGCAAGTTGAGTCATGGCTCTGGATAAATCAGTTGAATGATTCTAACCCCCTCTTTACCCTTTCTAAGAATTAATTATTATTCCCTATCTTTTACCTTCACACAACCCTCACCCTACACGAATAGGCGTTCCCTAAACCGATCCCAGCCTAAAAGTGGGCAAAACGTCTTAGTGAATGTAATATATCACTTGATCACTTCACTTGTAATGAGTTGTTTTATAACAATATAATATATAAAATCTATGTAATTGAATGTTGTGGAAATGTCTATGTACAGCAAGAAATACAGAATCATTGTTTGATATCAGATTATAGGTAAGTATAAAGGGCATTGGGCCTTGGTTTGATTCCCAGGACAATGCCACTGGATGCAGTCCCAGTCCTAAGCCCGGATAAAATGGGAGGGTTGCATGAGAAAGAGAATCCGGTGTAAAGCCTGTGACAAAGTTGTTGTGCAGATCAGTTGGTCCACTTCTTCACTGCATTGTGTTATGACAGTTTATAAAAGCCCTATGCACGCAGGCTTAGTATTATCTGACAATTACCCCCACTTCACACTCCATTTCTATTACTAGAAATTACCCCCCACATCCGAATTTTGTGTGACGCATTGACACAGGATAAAAAAAGCCTGCAATTTTACTTGAATTTACTGACTTATCTCCCGGATATGATGTCAAGACTTTGCGTAACATCAACTTCCTTGTTCCTCAACGTTATAGGTCTGGCTGGATGATACTGTATAAACAGAAGAGTTGACCTTCCCTTACTGCATGCTGTTATATATCTCCATATTAATCATTCATTTTGCTTTCGATCTGCACTTTGTATCGTTGTATGGTGTACAGCGATATGACCCAGCACCCAAAATACTTCCAGAGCTCTCCAACAAAGCTTCCATTCTTTGTGAAGAATGAATAAAAATAGACACAAAATAATGCTGATTGAACCGAACAAAGTTTCTCCCTAGATTTACTGTTTTTGTAGCATTGCTTTATCACAGCTCCAGAGTCCCGGTTTTAGTCCTGAGTCTTCTCCTTCCTTTGGGTTCTCCAGTTAACTACTCCAGTTACGTTTTTTTGTGATGTATGGTTAGACCGGCGTCCCATCCAGGACGTGTTTTTGGATCTTAGTAGACTGAGTTTCTCTCTTCCATTCTTTTTTCTTTCCTTTCTATGTTCTGCTACAGTATTGGGCAACTCACTATGATCAAACTTATCATAATTGTTGCACTTTAATTTAACTGGTTGAATTTACTAATAGAACTAAAAGCAATACATTCTCCTGCGACACTAATATGTTCTGTTGGTGGAATTTTCAGTAAGGAAAAAAATCATCTTACGTGCAATGTGTGGGAAAACTCAACAGAGTTACCCTGCACCCATCAAAGCTTAGTGCAAGTACGTGCAGGTTTTCATTCTCTTGTGGAACAGAGAAATAGAAATGAATAGAGAGGAAATATAAGGAGAGAGAGAAAAAAAAACGTGCTTTCCATCAGTACAGAAAGTTGAGTAATGGCTCTGGACAAAGCAGTTTGTTGATTCTAATGTCCCCTTTTACACTTCCTCTGAATTAATTGTAGGCCCCGTCTTGTAACGTCACTCAACCCAGACCCTACATGAAACCTAACCCTAGACATTGCCTAAATGTATCTCTATAGGAGGCAAAAGGCTTTGGTGAATGCACTATATCATTTGACTACAAGTGATGAGTTGTTTTTAAATCAATAGCTAAGATTAGTGCAATTAAAGGCTGTGACTACCTCGTGAAGTGGTTAAGCCAAGCCAACACCAAAAGTGCTTCTTCATTATATTGATTTTACATTTAGGCATTTGGCAGATGCTCTTATCCAGAGCGACTAACATTTTTATCTCATTATACATCTGAGCAGTTGAGGGTTAAGGGCCTTGCTCAAGGGCCCAACAGTGGCAACTTGGTGGTTGTGGGGTTTAAACCTGGGATCTTCTGAACCGTAGTCTAATGCCTTAACCACTGAGCTACCCCTGGCCATCTGACTGCAAGTGGGTATGGGTGGCTTGTTGGTTAAGGTGTTGGACTGTGGACCAGGAGGTCCCCAGTTTGAGCCTCGACACCACTGGGTAACCACTAGTGGACCTGTGAGAAAGGTCCTTCGCACCAGGTGCTCAGATACAATAGGGCAGCTGGCAACCCGGCCCTGTAAACAACTGCCACAGAAACACTGGGAGTATATTTGTTGCTCAAGAGACAGAACCACAGCAAGGTATTTATTTGCTAAGCATTGAATGCGTGTGGCTTTTAGATTAAAGCATGATTATGAGATGGCAACATGGGGAAAAATGTCCTTTCCCTTACAGTACTTTTGAAGAGGACACACACACACAAATCGTTTTGTTAGCGCCCTCTCCTGGAAATGTCAAAAATGGCAGTTTACATGGTAAGACTACATGATTTTATTTCATATCAGTAACGTGCTGTAAAACATTATATTATGATCCACAAATAATTTGCCTGATTATGTGATGATTAACTTTATGTGTTTTAATCAGTAAGTCTAATATTTGGTGCACCCTTCACAGACACGAAAATAATAACTGTTTCTCCACTCGTTGTGGTGCACTAAGTGTCTCGTACAGAACAGTCAGATCAGGACTGAGGATCAACACAGCTTACTTTATGTCCAGAGTATACAATGATATGAAAGATGCATTTTAAATGTCACCTTATAGAAATAAAAAGTACTGATGAAATTGTAGGGAGTGACAAGTTTTATTCCTGTAAAACACAGACATTAAAATGGGACTCCAATTTCCTTATACCAGTATGTATTTTAATTTGTGCTTCTCACAGAAGTTATCCCACACCCATTAAAATGTGGTGCAAGTGTGTGCAAGGTTTCATTCCCTTGTAAAACAGAACATTGAGAAGAGAGACAATAAATCATGAGCTCAATAAGCACATCAAGTTGATTTATGGCTCAGCGCTTCTAATTTCCCCCTATATAACAGTACCTCTGTTATGGGCCCTGTTGTTCACAATCAGTCTCTCTGTTCCAGAAAGACTTTGGCCAAACATATCAATATACAATCTTACATAAACCCTAACCCTATGTGCAACCTAACCCTACAGTATGTGCACTTTAACCCTACATGCACCAGAATCCACATGAACTCTAACCCTAAATGCATCATAACACTACTTGTTTGCTAAACCTAAATGAACCCTAACCCTTCTGGCAGCCTGACCTTCGGTACACCTTAACCCAACCTGATCCCTAACCATACATGCACCTCAACCCTACCTGAACCTTTATGGTGCATGATCCCTAAACCTATGAGTACCTCAACTTAACATAAACCCTACAGACACCCTAACCCTAAATCCTCACCCCTACATGAACCCTGACCGTATGTGAACCCTAACTCTACATGAACGCTAACCCTACATGCACCCTAATCCTACATGAACCATTATTCTAAATGCACCTTAACCCTAGGCTAAGGCCCACTTTAGGCACCCTAGGCATTCCTTAAACCTATCCCAATCCAAATAGTAGGAAAAATGTTTTAGTAAAGGTACTATACCACTTGACCACTAGGAATGAGTTGTTTTTAAATTAATAGCTAAGAGCAAGGACACTGAATAGTGTGAAAATTTCTGTGTCCAACAAGAAGTACGACAAAATGATCTGTTTCATAAAGGACTACATAACCTAATGATCAAATAATAGGTAATTAGAAAATTAGTCCATTTATGTTCACAGACAAAAAATAATGATGATTTTCCATAGATTTGGATTTGCTTTCCAGGATTCCACAGAAAATGTTCTGTTGGCGTCCTCTGTTGGAAACAGCATGAAGATGCATCTTATGTAAGTCAGTGATTCCATTTTGTTTTAGTAATCTGTTAGAAAACATTCGCTCATAACCGACCTATATTGTAGCATGATTATATTTCTAACTCTAAATTAATTTTAAACCTATTAAAACACTTACATTACCCTAATCACGCCTTTTCTGTATCCTGTATCATCCAATGACCCATGCATTCACACAAGTTATCGTTGATTCAAGGGGAAGATATTTCGCTAAGAACTTCAACCTACTTGCAACCAACAAGAATAAACCCACCCAGCACACCCAGTTACACACTAGGAGCGATTTGAAAACAGCAATCATCACGATGGCCATATTTGGTCACTCAAAACAAACCATTGCCTAACTAATTTTAAAGCTCAACTTCAGAAATCCTGAAAAAAGTAAACGTTCAATGCAGCAGTAACGTCGCAGAAATCTGTCACATAAAATGTACATGTAGTCAAATACAAATATAGAAAATTATTTTCTTTAGTATTACTTTTTTGTATTCTTTTATTGGAAAATGATTTATGTAATGGACAAAAAAGTTTTTTTAACTATAAAATAATGCATATGTTATTAAAGAGTCAGAAGTTCTGTCCAAACTTTTAACTTTTAACTGAAGATAAATATGAAGCTCTTGTCGGACAGTTCCTATTGCCTTGAGTACAACAGGGATCAAACATGCCTTCATACCTGAGATCTCAATTTTAAGGTCTTTTGTATTTACTGAGCTTCCTTGATGGTAACATTTACATCATTCGGAACATCCACATCAATTAGATCTGTCATGCAGAATGATATCTTGTTATTATTATTATTATTATTATTATTATTATTATTATTATAGGCGACACAGTGGCTTTGACTATCACCTCTAGGGTCCGGGATCGATTCCCACCTCAGGGTCTGTGTGCATGGAGTTCACATTTTTCCCTCGTGCTGGGTGGGTTTCCTTCAGGTATACCGAATTTTCTCCCACTGGATAAGTGGTATAGAATATGCATGAGAGTATTCTTTTCAAATTATTATTATTATTATTATTATTATTATTATTATTACTTTTTTAAAAGTATAAATGAAATTGAACAAAATATTAAAATTAAAATATTAAATATTAAAATTAGTAAGTGTTCTGCAGATGTTTATGCTTTTAGTTGACACATGTGGCCGCCTTAAAAAAAAAAAACAGCTTCAGCAATCACCTGACGTCATATCGTCTCTTGATATCATGCTCCACGATTATAACAACCCATTGTCGTGTGATTAAACACGCCTTTTCTGAAACTTTCAAATATATTTGTTGAAAATTGACGTAGTAAAAAAAAAAAAAAAGTCCAGTTTTTTTTTGTATGTCTTAACACGTAGAGTTTTTTATTTTTGTATTTATAAAAAAAAATACAATAGAATTGGGGGGGGGGGGGGGTTGTCATGCCATATTTCTTTTTGTTAATGTTTTGTCTGCTTTTGTTAGGAGTTGCCATAGTGGACCATTTGTCTCCATCAAACACTGTCCTTCCTCACCACATCTACAAACCTCCTCTTGGGCCTACATCTTCTCCTTCTGCCTGGCAGCCCCATCTCTACTATTCTCCTCCCAGTGTACCCCTCATTCCTCCTCTGCACACGTCCAAACCGTCCTAACTTTGTCCCCAAACCATTTTACCTGCAGCGTCTCTCTAATAAACTCCTTCCTGATCCTGGCCATTCCTGTCACTCCCAAAGTTTACATCAGGTTACAGAATTTGTATGTTAATTTCAAAATTAATATTTTTAATCATCATTCAGCAGTTACACTAATTATATTATTATTATTATTATTATTATTATTATTATTATTATTATTATTATCTGTTTTGCCTTTTTGAGGTAAAATGTAAGATTAATACTTTTAATTCTTTGGATATGTTGCCTAAATAGTATGATTGTGAAATAAAATCCCAAGATTTATAATTTAATTTTTGAATGAGGTTTGAGAAGTCACTGTTACAAAATTTCACACATCAAAGGAGAAGTGGTAACATTTTTCGTTTGATGAAAAGCTAAAAAAAAAAAAAAAACTTTTGATTTAAAGAAACTCTTATTTTGACACTTGTATCTGAAATAGCGACTCATGGCGTTTTGATGAGGTTTCACAACAACCCGGTTGCCATTTTTCATTATCCAACTGATCCAGTCCAGCCGGATCTCAGCTTCAGTGTGTCGGAGCTCCAACCCTGGACCTTCCAGAAACCCAGCAGTGAATTACAACTAAACAGGGTGTTTTATCGGGGAGAAGACCGAGGACACAAGTGTAGGGCTGATATTAATAAAGGAGATATAACTTACTCAGGGCCAAGTGTCTACCATGAACCCTGAATAGTAAGTTCATTTGTTTTCTAAGTTCATGTTGTTTATGTCTTTGAATTGATACAAATGTATCAGTGAAGGTGAGAGAATCGAAACATCAAACAAACCACAGGGTGTTTATTATGTCCTGTTACAGAACACTGGCTTTGGATTAGATTCAGAAGGACTGTTAATGTAGTTAATTAAATGTCATCTGATCCACTTTATCTATAAATTAATAAATTAATTAATTAATGTCTCTCATTGGATTAAGTTTATTCAGATGTTTGTTTGTTTTTGTTTTATTACTTGATATTTTGTAACTTATTACTTGTTCTGTTTAACCTGAGACATTTGGATCAGTTGAAGTTCCTCAGAACTGTGTGTGTGTGTGTGTGTGTGTGTGTGTGTGTGTGTAAGATATGTGTGAGAGAGAGATGTTAAAATAATAACCCTGAAACATTAACTGGTGTGTGTCAATAATGTTAAAACACAAAATCTCATGTCCTTATAATATTGTCATTTAGCTGTGAAGAAATAAAATTTAGTAAAATAAAAACTCGTAAAGTTGCGACACGGTGGCTAGGTGGTGATCACTGTGACCTTGCACCTCCACGGTCCGTGTTCGATTCCCGCCTCAGGTCTGTGTGCCTGGAGTTTGCATGTTCTCCCCGTGCTTGGTGGGTTTCCTCTGGTGTACTCCGGTTTTCTCCCACAGTCCAAAGACATGCAGATTAGGTTCATTGGCACTATGAACGTCTAGGGTGTACCCCAAGTCTCCAGGGATAGGCTTCAGGCCCCCGCGCCCCTCTATACAGGATAAAGAGGTGTAGCCGATGAGTGAGTGAGCGAAAAACTCATAAAACCTAATGACATAAATAAAGTCACCTTAATAACAAAATGTTGTTTATCGTAATAAGTCAAATGACTTTTAATTCTTTAATCAGTCTTAAATTCTTTAGTATAAGGGAAAGTGACAAATAAATTACGATTAATTTAAACGATTAATGATTTATCGAATCTGTGATGGTTTTTATTTATATAAATTATTATTATTTCATGAGCCCTTATCATCTCCCAAGTCTCCGCATGTCAGTTTCTGTCAAACCTGCTGAAGATAGCGCTTTCACTTGCCTCATCACTTTTTGTGCCACATCGTTAGCAGGTTAGCAAGCGTCTGAAAAATATTAACAATTGTTATTAATTTACAGTTTCTTAATTATACAAGTCACACGGATTTTTACATTTCAATTTTTTTTTATTTGTTCCAGGGTGTGAAGAAATTTTACTTTTACAGAATTGTAGAAATTTTACAGAAATGCATTATAAAATATGCTTGGTTGGGTAACCATCCAGTCATATACCTTAGCTAACTCTTAACATAAATTAGTGTAGCATTAAAGGATAATAAATACATAAAGTGTGTGTGTGTGGGTGTGTATTGCACCAATTCTTTGACTTTGAGATCTATGATAATATCTAAAGGCTTGTCCATATTACACACATGAGACATGCCAAAGCTGATTATGTCATTTCTGTGTAACGGAGCTTGAGACTGAAGGTTGTGTGTCGCTTTCTTCATGTGACGCAACTTCTTTTTGTTTCTTTTTTTTTTGTTCAGCGACTACTTGTTCAAACTGCTGCTGATTGGAGACTCTGGAGTCGGGAAGTCCTGCCTTCTGCTCCGATTCGCAGTGAGTTTAAAACTGTCAGCTTATACACGTCCCGAGTGAGATCTGCTTCATTTGTCTCACGTAAGTCTTACAGTAATATATTTTCCCTGTCTGTCTGTGACGGTTTTGTTCAGGATGACACATTTACAGAAAGCTACATCAGCACCATCGGTGTCGACTTTAAAATACGGACAATAGAGCTGGACGGGAAGACGATCAAACTACAGATTGTGAGTACCGCCAGGGGGGTGAGGCAGGGCACTGAGACTAGAGCTGTAGAGCCTAACATATTGTCTTATTTAGAGTTTTCCAGAATATTAGCCTCTATAGTGAGCTATAAGAGTGACTAGAGCAAAATACTATAATTGTTGCAAAATATTATGACATGTTATGTGCACTGTTAATGTCGCATGACATGACAACGTGATGATGCATAGTATCAGCGGTCATCCTGATTATGCATGCGAATTTAATCTATCCAGGAGGCGAGTTCTTAAAACTAAAATTTGTATTGCGAAACGCATTTTCCCATAGAAAATAATGTAAACGCAGATAATCTGTTCCAGCCGCCCACAAAATAATACCAATATTACCAATTTCCAACACTATAATCATATGTATGCATGTAAATAATTTAAGCATGTAAATAAAGTAAAATATGAAATAAATAGACATTAAACCTCACTTAATTTGATTTATGATTCCTTCTGGCATCGGCTGCTTTAAAAACCAAACTGAAAGTGTTTCTCTTTTCTTCTCACTGCCGTCCTTGTTAATATTCTTGGGAGCCATGGTGCTATGTCTTCACTAAATCTTGTGCAAAATGTAAAAAAAAAAAAAAAACAAGCACTTTGCTTGGCTTTTCAAGTGGTTTTAAATGGCTAGGGGACGCACATGGGACTGAGTCGGCTCTTTGTTCGATTCGGTTAGTTCACTTGTATGCGGAAAATGCCTTGTATGCCTCTTTTTTTTTGTGTGTGTGTTTTTAAGGCGGAAATTCTTGATGCGGGGCGTTCGTATGCTGATGTACCACTCTACATGTTTGCACTTTATCACTTTGTAGCTCTGTTCTATCAGATAAGGCGTACAAACGAGTCTGAAAGATAAAAACAGCTATATTGTTGGACTCTTTACAATACCTCTTGCACAATACTCTATTATGTTGTTCGCTAAAGTACATGAATGGTGCTGCAGAGAAATGTGTGAATTGCGTACAGTACATACACACCCAGTTTTATAGTGGTGTTGAATCCGGGTTGTGTGTGTTACTCAGTGGGATACGGCGGGTCAGGAGAGATTTCGCACCATCACCTCCAGCTACTACAGAGGAGCCCACGGGATCATCATCGTCTACGACGTCACAGATCAGGTAGGTGGAACATCCTGGCACTGGGAAGGCTCGGTTACCATAGCGACCCTGCTCTTTTTTGTGGTAGGACGTTTGTTGCATTAGGCAGGACCACGAAATTAAACTTAGCACTGTTGGTTCAAACCTCCAAGGACGTCGAGGATTCGAATGGCACCTCCAGATTATGCTTTACTGAGTATGCATGCCATTCCTGTGCTTGGTGGGTTTCCACCAGATTCCGGTTTCCTCCGATAATCCAAAGATATTTAGTGTGGACTGATTGGTATTTCCAAATTGCCCATAGTATGATTGATGTACTGTCTCCATGATTGGTACATCAATGATTGGTGTCTCCCGCACCTGTGATGGGCTCCAGGCCCCTTGTGACCCTACACAGAATAAACTGTATAGATGGAACGATTTAAGAACAGTTACTCTACTAATAGTGCTGTATGCTGAGTCTCAAAACTTTCTTGTTGACTTTATTTCTTCAGGAATCGTTCAACAATTTGAAGCAGTGGCTGCAGGAGATCGACCGCTACGCCAGCGAGAACGTCAACAAACTGCTCGTGGGCAACAAGTCTGACCTGACCACCAAGAAATTAGTGGACTACACTACAGCTAAGGCAAGAATTCAAAAGAAAATTCTAATTCTGGTTTCAGGCCATCAAAACATTTTTTAAGACTTTCTGGCATGTCTGCAAGGCTCCTGCTAAAACCCTAGAAACCAACATGTGTACATTGTTGTATATTCCATGGCCTGCTATTTTAGATACGTTAACATGAATACTGAATTATGTGTCGAGATTCTGTGATGAAGTGGTGTGATTTAGAAGAGTTACTATTATCACATGTTTTAGAGAGTTTTATTCCTCTTACACCCCAGCACTTTAACAATGACCAGGAGTTAATATTGATTAAATGATGAGAAGCTGTACCTTTTAGTAATTGTGTTTAGTTTCTGGTGCATCCACATAGCATGTTAATTCCTGTTGTCACTTAAGTTACAGCAGCTTTAAACAACTGATCTGTGGATCCCCTAAAGCCTGAAAAAGGTGTATTTTTTATTATTTTTTTTAATCATGTGCACCAAAGTTATTTTCTTGTTGAAACACGTTATTTCTCTCAAGGGAACGAGTTGTTTATCCTGTGGGAATTAGTTGTTTAGGTCTTCAGATCAAGTTGTTTATGGGAACGACTTGTTTATCATGTGGGAACAAGGTGTTTATCTCGTGTGGGAACGAGGTGTTTATCTCGTGTGGGAACGAGGTGTTTATCTCATGTGGGAACGAGGTGTTTATCTCATGTGGGAACGAGGTGTTTATCTCATGTGGGAACGAGGTGTTTATCTCATGAGAACGAGGTGTTTATCTCATGTGGGAACGAGGTGTTTATCTCATGTGGGACCGAGGTGTTTATCCTGTAGGAGCAAGTTGTTTGTCTTTTCAGATCAAGTTGTTTATTTTGTGGGAACAAGTTGTTTATATCCGGTGAACCCCGGTGATTTTTGTCTTAAAATGCTCACACTGGAGAACCCTTACATAAATATTAAATTAAATGTTTCCTGAAATGCGGCACCACATCCAGGGTGTACCCACCCTCATGCTCTAAGTCTCCTGGGATAGGCTCCAGACAAATTGGTCATCAATGATCCTTTTTTTTTTTTCAATAAGCAAACATTTTTTTTAGTTCATTAACTATCAGTCTTTGATCATGTGAAGCATCAACAATTCAGTTACTATTAGAAACAACGTATCAGAACGAACGCATGAATATAAACCTGCACTACTCCTAGAGCTGCTGTTACAGAAAACACACCTCGCAGTATAACTCGCTATGCATCGTGTTTCTCTCTTTATCTCAGGAGTTTGCAGACTCTCTGGGAATCCCGTTCCTTGAGGCGAGCGCAAAGAACGCCACCAACGTGGAGCAGGCCTTCATGACCATGGCGGCAGAGATTAAGAAGAAGATGGGGCCGGGCGCCGGTACGGGCGGGGCCGAGAAATCGAACGTCACGTTCCACAGCCAGCCGGTGAAGGCGTCGAGCGGAGGCTGCTGCTGAGTCCTGAACCCGCACCGAATACACAACGCACAAAGGGAGAGGGATGTTACCTGCCATCATACTGCAGAGCGGACGCACAGCGGAGAGGGCGTGTGTGTGAGAGGGCGTGTGTGTGAGAGCACATGGAGAGATGTAAAGGATGATAATAATCAAGATTTCCTTTTACACCAAGCTGCACCTTTTAATTTGTAATTTTTTTTAAATCCCAGATTTAGAAAGACTAGGTTATCGATCGATCTGATGATTCATAGATTTCTATATCGTTTGCAAATCAGTCAAAACTCAGTCATCCAGGACTGTAGCTACGTTAACAAGCCGCAACAAACTCTAAAGAAGTAAACACCGAACCCTGAACATCTTCAACACTGAAATGTTCACTAGTGCCCACGTTTATTTCCCCTACTGATCGTTCATTATTGTTAACAGTTCCTCGTTAGCCGTGTCAAACATTTAACACTTACAGCACGTGTTCAATTTCTGTAAACACCAAAGTGCATCATGGGTATTGTGTACCCTGTGGAGTATATCAGTTCAACACTAACCTTAAGCAGTGCATTAATGGATTTCCTTACTCTACTGTATATGGGCTGTTTTAGATGTTTCATCTGCCAATCAGAGCAAACCTGGGAGCAGGAGCAGCTGTGATTGGTTGAGATGCTGAACAACAGGCCTTTTTCATTTAAGTCTTATCAGGACCTGGAAAAAACAGACCGAATTTTGACAAAACATTATTTCCCCAATGATTTCCTGGATCAGGATAATTTAGCTATAAAATATTTAATGCTGTATATTTTCAGTCCAACAATGAGCAACTGAGCAAGGGAGGCAGGTAACTGATCACCAGCGCGTTAGCGAGACACTTAAACATATCCTTGATAGCACCATGGGTCCCATAGTGCTATGTCTTCACTAAATTGGGCACAAAAAATTATTTGCCATTATTGGTTCAGCTCGGTTTAGTACCGAGTACTCCATTTGGTTTGAGAGGTACCTTACAATAAAACGTCAATAAACTTTTTTTTTTTAAGAATGTTAAAACACAGCTTGTAGACCCTTTTACAATTACGTCCTTGAGAAACCAGGCCAAGCCACAGTGGCCATGCTGTACGAAGTTCTGATGCCTCTGCCCTTTTTTTTTTTTTTTTTTTTTTTTAAATGACGCACCATTACTTACTAACTTCATTCCTCTATTGAAAACCTCGCTTCCTCCACACACACACACATTTATCCATAAAGCAGCGGGTTTAAGGGGACAAGTCCCTTTGAGTGATATTTTTGCCCTAATTATTTGCGCAGTCACCAGGCCGCCAGGTTAAATACATTTATGCAGTGTATACATATGAGAACTGTACTGAAAGTAATGCAAAACTGGGCACAAGGTTGTTGTTTTTTTTATTACATGACATTGGATGTTCAAGTTGATGGAGTTACTCCTCTTCTGTACTCAACATGGTCTCAGACACAAGCCATGCATTTGCACCATTGTTGAACCCAAATCTCAAATCCATCTGTTACTTTGGGCCACTTTTGCATTACTTACATTACAGCCGTTATATATATTTACGTGTCTACGTATAAGAATGCAAAACTAATTGTCCCATGGTATTGGAAGCGAAATAAAGAAACATGAACTTGTTTAGGTAAATGCAAACATCGCCTCCCTGTTATATTTTGGGGGGACAGGGACATGGGGGGTTTCTGGGTTCTGATATTTTTATTTTTTTTGTTTGCTTCTTTTTGTCATCTAATGTTTTCAATTAAAAATGATGGAAATGTTCAATAAAAATGGTTTTACCGGAACCTGTATGTTTCTTTGTGTTTGTTCGCTTTTAATCTCATACAAATGCTGCTTATAAAGATAAAATAATAAATATATAACCTAAACATGAAATGAACTAACTGTGCACTACTAATGACTTAAATGTCTTCTATAGATGTTCTTTTAGGGTTTCATTATAAAGCTATTTAATTGTACAGAATTAAAAGATTTTTAAAGAGACCTAATTTTTTTTCCTCAAGCAAATAGTTCTCTTTTTTTTCACTCAAATTCTTTATTAAATTACTTAAAGTCTGTGTAATTTCCAGTTAAATTTACCAGTCATTAGTATTCTGAACATTACAGATACGGAAATCTTCAGTATTATCTTATCTTTCATGCTAACAAAGCTAGCTTCACACAGGAACTGGCTAACATAGCTAATGATCTTTTGAGCATTGCTTATAGTATTTTAACTATATTTAAAATATTAAAAGTTTTTTTTGTTTTAAATCACGTGTAATGATTTTTCACTTAAACCAGACACACAGTGTAAATGTCACAAAAATCCAGTTTGGGAAATGTTATACAGTAGATACTGAAGGGTTTGACATTCGCAGAGTGTAAGTGGGTTGTTCTTTTTGCTCTCTTAAAATCTTCTTTGCTTCCTGAAAATATATTTTGAACCACTTTTGAAAAAGAAATGTGTTATATTAAACATTTCCTTTTCATACCAGTTTTATATATATATATATATATAACCAGCTAATAATCACTCCATCATCGTCTATACTGCTTTGTCCTGTGTACAGGGTCACGGGGGGCCTGGAGCCTATCCCAGGAGACTTTTGGCACGAAGCGGGGTACACCCTGGAACAATCCATCACAGGGCACATACACACACACACACCCACACACTACAGGCAATTTGGGAACACCAATTAGCCTAATCTGCATGTATTTGGATCGTGGGAGGAAACCAGAGCACCCACCAAACAGGGAGAGAACATGAAAATTCCACAGAAATCGAACCCACGCCCTGGAGGTCCGAGGCCACAGTGTGAACCACTACACCACTGTGCCTCCTGCTAATAATCTAATACGTTGAATACATCTTTATTGTATTTATATACTCAACAAAAAAAGAAACGTCCCTTGTTCAGGACTGTGTATTTCAACAATAATGTTGTAAAAATCCAAATAACTTTACAGATCTTCATTGTAAAGGGTTTAAACAATGTTTTCCATGCATGTTCAATTAACCGTAATCAATTAATTAACATGCACCTGTGGAATGGTCATTAAGACCTTAACAGCTAACAGAAAGTAGGCATTTAAGGTCACAGTTCTAAAAACGCAGGACACTAAAGAGACTTGTCTACCGACTGTGAAAAACACCTAAAGAAAGATGCCCAGGGTCCCTGCTCATCTGTGTGAACGTGCATTAGGCATGCTGCAGGGAGGCATGAGGACTGCTGATGTGGCTAGGGCAATAAATCGCCATGTTCGCACCGTGAGACGCCTAAGACGGCGCTACAGGGAGACAGGAAGGACAGCTGATCATCCTCGCCGTGAAGACCACGTGTAACGACACCCGCACAGGATGGGTACATCCAAATATCACACCTGCGTGACAGGTACAGGATGGCCACAACAACTGCCCGAGTCACACCAGGAACACACAATCCCTCCATCAGTGCTCAGACTGTCCGCAATAGGCAGTCCATGAGGAGGAGATGCACTGCAGTACTTCAAGCAGCTGGTGGCCACACCAGATACTGACTGGTACTTTTGATTTTGAGCCTCCCTTCATTCAGGGACACATTGTGAAACATTTTTAGTTTATGTGTTATGGTGTTGACTCTTTTAGTGTTCATACAAATATTTACACATTAAGTTTACTGAAAGTAAAAACAGTTAAGAGTCAGAAGACGTTTCTTTTTTTGCTGAGTATATATATTATAATTACTAAGCAATGTAAAACTTTAACTGATTGTGACTTTAAAAAAAGTGTTTTTGTTGTTTGTGATTTTCAGACTTAAACATGCAATACGAGAAATGATCGCGCTAATATTCATATTGCATTTGGTTCTCAACCTCAGTCACCATTTAGGATTTTTCTACTGATTAATCAGTTTGGTGTTTTTGTTTAAATATACTCAGATTTATTGGTCACACTTTTAAAGAAGAAACAAAGCATAGTCTTTTTTTTTTTCTTTTTCGTTTCTTTTTTTTATTTTTATATAACACTCAGTCATAGGGACAATGAAACGCCATGTGATTCAATTGCACACGTTTGTTAGCAGTTGCGGTACTAATCTTTGCTTGCTGTCTCATTTCTCTGGGGGCCAGGATGCCCCCACACACACCCACGCACGCGCATGCACTCATACACGAGCAGGTGTTTAGTGCAGACTCTGGCGTAAGGTCAGGGTCAAGAACAATGCAGAAGTGTGCACATTTACACACAAGTGCATCTAATTTGCTGGCTTTAGTTGTTCCCGGCTGCTGAGTGAGGTAAAGTGTGGGGGGGGTGAAGGACATGGGTCATGTGTGACAGCTGTTTCAGGGCTTTTGGCGAGCGAGACGTGAAAAGACAGAGGAACAGCGGCTTGGGGGGGAGGGGGAGACAGACAAAAGAGAGTCAAAAAGGCATGAATCAGCTGCAGACATTCTCGAAGACGCTGAATGCTCACCTGATGATGCTCGCTTCGATGCGCCCAGGCTTTTGTGGAGTTCACACTGGAATTGATCATGATAATAATAATAAAAATAATAATAGCTTATAATGTACATTTAGGCATTTGGCAGAAGCTCTTATCCAGTGCGACTTCCAAAATGCATTGAAGTTTCCATAGATCCTTAGTTTCCTAGATCCCTACACTGGGTTATTTGATGCAGGCTGCTACAGGAAGCTAGTGCAGATGTCTTTTTTTTTTATTTATCTTACCATACTGCGTAATGCCTCAATCTTCCACCTCAGAATTTTTGGCACCCTGGGAAAAAAAATCTCTTTGTGGGTTTACATAGAAAACATCCGTCAGCATGTTGAAGATGACACAGTAAATCGAGATTCCTATACACACTGTCCAAACAACTCGAGCTGTAAGGAACAAAAGAAAGACACGTCTGAAAGAACCCGACTGTGCAACTTCAACACATGCCATAAGTGTGTTTACATAAAGGGAACGTACCATGAAAAGTCATTACAGCAACATTGTCACTCATTGGACATTCCACAAGAGAAGACAGGTTTATGGACTGAAGTATCTACAGTATATGTGGTTCTTTCCCAAACTCTTCTCATGTCTCTGTATGCTGTAGCATTACAATGTCCTCACAGTAAAACTGAAAGTCCCAAACCTGCTCCTGTATGACACTGGTGATAAGGCTCTAATGAAAACCTTTGGGATAAACTAGAACTAAAGCCTGTTTGACATCCCAACATCAGTACCAGACCTCACTAATGCTCTTGTAGACAAACACCCAGAGATAAGCAGGAAAATCTAGCAGAAGGCCTTCGAAGAGCAAAATAGGATGCAGCAGAATATACATTATGGTCTAATGTCAGAGGCGCACATACTTTTGGGATATTATGATTATAATGAAGAAAGGGGGGTATATTGAGTACTAAATGCCAATAATTGACAAATAAAACTTTTATATTTTTATAACAAATGCTCTTAAATAATCTTGGGTTAGATTTCACTTGTAATCGTAGATATTTATCTTTACTGCAGGTGCCAATAATTATGATCCTGACCGTATGCTATCAGATTCCACACTACATTCATACAATCCTCATTATGCTGTGTGAGGGTTTTCAAACAACGTCAGTGACAATAACAGTGAGTATGAATCATGCACCAGAATCGAAGGTGAGCATTACGCTCACTATCATGCAGTAAATCCATCCTCCGCTTCCACACTCGCTCCAGATGAGTCGCTTGTTGCTCACTCCTCAGCAACGTCCCTCCTTTTTCTTTCTTCATCCCACCATCTGGAGCGCATGATGTCATGCTCAAGCACGAGAGAGGGCGAGGGGGAGAGAGAGATATTTAAAAAGCTTGTGTCATACGGTGCTCACAGATGGCAACTAGAATTGTAATGAGGGACAGAAAGATGTTTTAAAACACAAGAGTTGGCGGAAATATAATCTAAAACATCAAACACAGAAATAGTCGCCTGCTTCATCTGGAGAATTCCTTGAGACAAAAGCATTAATTATATTATATTATACTATAACCCTAGATATTTCTTTTTAAATATTTTATACCTAGTTACTGGAGTTTAATACTTTATACTAGTAATAAACTGAATTTAACAAATTTGTTGTTCTTTAAGGTTTCAGATTTTTTTTTTATTAAATAAAAAAAACTTTAGAGCCCATAACAATGTCTAGATTGTTAATAAAGTATGGGTTCTAAGATTTATAAATTCTAAAATGTTAAAAAAAAAAACTTTTATGTACTAAGTGTTATGGGACTAAAAATGATAAAATTATTGTTTTTAAAAAAATTATATTTTTTAAATTAATTATAATAAAAATATATAACTGATGCCTTTGGTATTTGGGTTTGGAAAAGTGCTTTGGGCTCAAAGTGTCAAATGAAAGCTATTTTTAGTCAAGGAATTTGGTTTCCAGAATTGTTTACATTCCTGGGACTTTACATAACCCAATTGATTTGGGTTCTAGAATTCTTACCATTCCTGGAAATTTACAGGGACTACTAGTCAAGTGATTTAAGTTCTAAATTACCTTTTATTTTATTTTATTTTTTACATTCACGTAACTTTACAGCCACTGGTAGTCGGGTGATTTGGTTTATGGTTTATGGAAACTTAAATTCATTGCCAGTAAAGTGATTTGGAGTTCTAGAATTGTTTATATTTCTGCCACATTATAGCCATTGCTAGTTCACAGATTTGGGTTCCAAAATTTTCAGATTTCTGGAACTTTAAAGAGCTCTATTAAATTGGGTTCTAGAATTCTTGACATTTTTGTCAATTTTACACCAACTGATAATCAAGATTTGGGTTCTCAAAAGTTTTTTACAATTATGGAAGTTTACACACTAACTGCTTTGGGTTTTAGAAATGTTTTAAATTATGAAACTTTAAGGTTATTCCCGAAATAGTGTCAATTGATTTGGGATCTAGAATTTTTTTTACATTTTGGTAACTTTACATCTACTGCCAAAGAGGTATTTAGTTTCTTATTTTTAATCTTTTTTTTTTTTTTTTTTTTAGAATTTATGGAACTTTACATCTTTAGGTGTTTTTTTCCCCTTTTTTTGCATTTCTAGAACTTTAAAGCCATTGATTTTTAAAAGTGATTTGAGTTCTATAATTATTTCTAACATTTTACAACAACTGCTAGTCAACTGATTTGGGTTCCAGAATTTTCACATTTCTGGGACTTTAAAGAACAAAATTGATTTGGATTCTAGCATCCTTGTCATTTCTCTAACTTTACAGCCACTCACTGTTAGTCAATTGATTTGGATTCTCAATTTTTTTTTTTTTTTTTTACAGTTATAGATTTTTTTTTTATTTCTGTAAACCTACAGGGACTACTAGTAAAGTTCTAGAATGTTCAAATTTCTGGGACTTATTTGTTTTGGGTTCTAGAATCCACATGTTTCTGTAACTTTACGGTCATTGATCGTCAGGTGAATTGGGTTCTAAAGTTTTAAACTTTAAAATAATTTCTCTTTAAGTGATTTATGTTCTAGAATGATCACATTTCTGTAACTTTACAACAATTTCTAGTCGATCTGCTCTGGGTTCTAGAATTCTTCCTATTTCTGGAACATTCCTTCACTCCCTATCAGTTGTTACAGATTCACACTGATCAGTTGCGCTCGCGTGTAAAATGACTCTCTCGTGCCTTTTTCTTTCTATTGTTACGTTGTATGTGTATGTAACCGCGCAGGATGAGTCGCGTGCTCGCGGGTACGTGCCTGTGAGCGCGCGCACCTCACGGTCGGAGTCAGTCGCTCTGTGACGTCACTGTGTGGGTGTCGCGCGTGAGAGAGAGAGAGAGGAGGCGCTCGCGCACACAGTATACCCAGAGCAGTGGAGAGTCTGAGTGAGACTCAGTGTGTGTGTGCGCGTGTGTGTCGGTCAGCAGCGCTAACGGAGAGAGAGAGCGCGCGCACTGTCCACCGGGGGGGGTCTACAGGCTCGGAGCTGCGCCATGACTCCACCGCGGTGACATTAACACTGCGCTCAGAGGAACTGCATGAGGTGAGTGTGTGTGTTTGTGTGTGTGTGAGAGAGAGAGAGTTTAAAGGCTGTAAATGAGAAGTAGAGCAGAGTTCAGGGCTCGTGACTAATAAACGGATTCCCGTCGTCTTGTCACTCAATACCGGATCGTTATTTCTCCCTGGATATATTTCTACTTTCGGCTGATTGGAGATCAGTCATGTGTTGGAAGTTTTTGAGCGTCTGCTGTTAAAGTTGGTGATCATTAATCAGGAAGAACAGCGAGCGCCTCTTGCGGTCAGTGATTGTAACTGCAACACAGCGCCCCTGCTGGACAAAGCTGGTGTTACCAAAAAACACCTGACTGTTTAGATAAAGAACTTTTAATTGTAGTTATTATTAATAGTAATATTAATAACAGAATATAAATTCATATATATATATTTAATGCCATTTAATGCACAAAAAACAACTTTAACACACTCTCTTTATAACAATTGCATAATATTTTGATATACTTTGTGGTTGTATTAAACCAAGCATTTTGAACATTTATAATATTAACTTCTCAGACTTAATATTATAAAGTCAACAACCTTTTTTTATAGCTTGAAATTCTTTTTTTTTTTTTTTTTTTTTTAAAGCACTATTTTAAAATAACATTCTGTCCAAAAACATACAAAAGAAGAAGGCAGTTAAATATCATTAAAAAGTTTGGTTTCTATTTATGATGTCATTTGCAATGTCGAGTCCTGCACCATTCAACTTTTGGAATTTTTGTTTTTTTTATTCTTTCGCTTTCGAAAAATGATTTGGAATTTATGGGGATGCCCAAGAAAAACGCATCTCTTTTCATAAAGGTTTAAATAAAACAGCATAAAATAATGAAGACACTTTTATTTTTAAACTTCAGTCACACTGGTGTTGGGAAGACGTTCCTGGAAAGGGGCGTGGTGTGTTGCCTAGGCAACAGTAGAATGTTTTAGAATGTTGTTCAAATGTTTTATAATTCTATGCTCATAATAGCAAAAATATATATATATTTCTTCTTTTTTTATATATATATCTTATGTTATAAATATAGATCTTTCTGAGGAGATGAAAATGTTAATGCCTGGGTGACAAGAAATGAAACTCTAAAGCGTTTGTTTAGAGTGGAAAACATGCGCGCGCGCGCACACACACACAAACAAGCAGACACACCTTTAAATGTCCAGGCAGTGTGTGTGTACAGGCTGCGAGAACATACTATCACTTTCATTTTACTGAAATGACACTCGGTTCTTCCTCGCCCTGAGACTCATCATGATTTGTGTGGTTGTTTTAAACGCATTATTAGGAAGGTTTACATAGTTAAGTACGCTGAGATATTTCCGTTAACAAAGCAAAATTAAATAAATGTTCTTGTGCTTTATTTCCAAAAGGTTTCAGCTGTTATTTTTTTAAACAGAATTTCAAGCACTATTGACCAATCAAAAGCAGCTTAAATTGAGAAAATAAATGAAAAAAATCTTTTGAAATCTTTAGAAATAATATATATAAGACGAGATGTGAGATTATTCCAGAATAAAAACGCTACAATTGGACTCTAAACCTCTAAATGTACAGGGATGAAACGAAAGCTTTAACCTGATTCCGTGTCATTTTTTATTTGTAATTGTAGTTTTTAGTAGTTTTAAACTATATGAACACACTTTTAGTTTTCCGCTCAGTTACCAAACACTATTTTTCGAGTTGTGAAAGGTCGCCTGTGGGCGTGAGTGAGTCAAACTCAGACTGACTCGTGATTCTTATAATCGTGACACGTCTGCTGACATGCGACCGCTTTTAAAGTCAACCAAAAAAAAAAAAAAAGAAAAATGCTTAAAAGTTCACAAGTTTTCAAAAACCCCAGTAAAGACCTCACTAACCATCGCTTCAAGTTTACAGTTTTCATTTTTTTTCCATTTCTAACTGCGCTTTTCATTTTTCACAAGTGACCACCAAATCATCACTCAGCACTTTCACCTCACACACACACACACACACACGTCATGCTCTGAACAGAGTGTCGTGTTTTCCTGTAAAGCGCACGGTTCCCATAAAGCAGCACTTCCAGGAAGTCACGTTCCGCGCTCAAACTGAAACAGCACGAGGGATTTTTTGTTTTTTTACACACACAGTCACGTGATAAACTAATCTGTGTGTATCAGTGTAAGTCAGGGTTCTGTGCTAGAGAGCCACAGTCCTGCAGATTTTAGCTCTAACCCTGAAAAAAAAAAGCTCACCTGCCTGTAGTGTCAATAATCCTGAAGACTTGGATCAGCTTTTCAGGATTGCGGCTCTCTAGGACCGAACTTGACGATTTCTGGTCTTTACTGAATATTAAACTAGTACACCTGCCATCCCAGAATGCACTGGGAGTAAGACAAGGTTTGAATCTTTTGTTTATGGTTTCTCCATAATTAAAAAAAAAAAAAAAAAATTAATTTCAATTTAATTGAGATAACTTTGGACTGTTTAAGTTCTTATCGGATCCTCTGTAAATTCCAGCGTGTACTGCGGTTCATTGTCCTGGGTGAACTCGAAGAATCCATAAACGTCACCATGCCCTTTTTTTTTTTCTTTCCAAGACAGTAAATAACCGGATTAGCGACTTTGTTTAGGTTTATAATTAGGTCACATAGTTTGGTCTGGATTGTCGAGTTGTTAGTCAGGACAGCGCTGCAAAACGGTGTATCGTGAACCTTTTCCGTTCCCTTAATAACCGCTTAGAGGGTCGATTAAGTACATCAGCGATCCAGGGTTTTTAAACATTTTAAGACATTCTGTAGATCCTTCAAATAAGTTGTATTAAGTCTCCTGTAGTGGTGTAAAGTGGGGACTGGAGTCACCTTTGACACTTTACGTATTGTTCCACGGTGAAGGATAGAACACAAAGCTTTCAAACTCTCATGAACGTTTGTGTCTCCTCCTCTTCTTCCCGACAGATACCTGCCACATGTCGTGCACGGGTCTGAAACGAACGCTGGAGCCGGAGGACGAGGACGAGCCCGAGACGCAGCCCAAGATGGCGGCCATATGGTTGGAGTCTTCCACGGCGTACTCGCGGCAGAGGCAGACGGTCCTGCAGCTCTCGCTTCAGAAGCTCTGCCACGTCCCTTCCCTGGGCCGCCGTGTCCTCATAACCAACACGCTCCGCCTCATCCAGGAGGAAATCAGCCACCAGGGGGTGCCGCGCCTCAGCCCTCCAGAGGAGGAGGAGGACACGGGGGTGAAATATCCGCAGCATCAGGCGCTGGAGGTCAGTCTGACCCCGGCATGGGTTCTCGAGCAGGACGGAGACCCAGAGTCCTCGTTAGCAGACATCGACCCGACGGGAATCTCGACTTCGGAGCTGGAAATGGACAGACTCGGCAGGGACGCACCTGCGCATTCCGTCTGCCTCGAGTCGTTCTCGTCGCCCTGCCCGGGGTTCCTCCCCGACCTCTCGCTGGACGACTTCCTCTTCTCGGACTTGGACAACTTCCTGTGCGAGTTCAACCCTTGCGCTCTGAACCTGACCCCCAGCCCTGCCTCGCAGTCGAAGGTCGTCTCCATGGTGACAGACGACCTCGTGAGGAGCCTGACGAACCAGCCGTTCAAGACGGACCTGAACGAACTTGAGCACATCATGGAGGTGCTGGTCGGATCATGAGGACAAAACTTTATTTTTTACAAAAAAAAGGACTAAAAATGTTTAAATTATAATTTCTTTTAAAAAGAATTTTTCCCGGGGGTTGAACGTCGATTAAAAAAAAAAGTGGAAGGTAAATTGTATTTACTGCAGCAGTGTTGTGACCCGACACGGTTGCCATGGAAACGATTGTATATTTATTTGCCCGCGTATTTATTATACGGCAGCCAGTACAGGGATGTAATATATGAATAAAATATATGAGATTTCTCAGATCTATTTTTATTTTGAATAGATGTGACACTTATAGATATGAAGGTACACTATTTTGCTACTGATTCAGAAAAAATAAAGGTGACGGTTTTGTACACACGTGGTTTCTTTTTCTTTCTTTCTTCAAACTGGATTATTATCATTATTATTATTATTATTATTATTATTATTATGGTCATCTCAGGGTGTTTTAACTGGCTCAGAGACATGACGCACACATACACACACAGCTTCTCTTAAATTATTTTAATTCCTTGTGTACACTAAAAGAAAATTTACACACTTAAAGATTTTGTTGTTTTTTTGTCCATAAGAGCCCGAGCATGCTCGTTCCAACCTGAAGGGAAGGTGGGGACGGGGAGGGGTAGGCGTAAGGAAGGAAGGAAGGCGGGGCTCTTTTTTATCCCCCCCATACACACACACACACACACAAAATCATCAGTAAGATTGTTTTTTTCCATAGGAATTTCTCCGTAACAATCGGGTTTTTGTACATTTTTCCACAGTCTTACTGTACACAGTCACCTAACGTGGTTTTCTTTTTTTTTTTTAGTAGTAGTATAGTAGTACTTCCATTACAGCTTTACAATGTGCAAAATTTCTCACAGAGAGACATAGAGACGGACAAAGACAGACAGAATAACACTCAAGCGTGGGGAAAACAAAACAAGAAAAAAAACTCAGAAGAATAGAAAGATAGGGAAAACAGCTATATAAAAAAAAAAAAAAAAAAAAAAGGCGTTAATCTCGGACGTTTCCCCCTTGATGCTCATCCGGCGAAGAAAAAAAAAGTAAAAGACTTTCTGTAGATCAACATCAACTTTCTTTAGGTTTATTGGTCCCTTATTGGCTAAAGTACTTCAAGTCGATCACGATGATTCCTTCATTAACACGCGTCACATTACAGTGGTTTCACCTTTAAGAGATTTTTTAAAAGAAAAATAATAATAATAATAACAATAATAACGACAGCAAAAATAATAATAGAATAAAAAACAAACTCTAAGAAATTGTCTCCTACGAGGATGAAGCGCTGATTACAGAAGAAACGCAACATCAAAGCCAACAAATGTTGCCCCGACGTAGAAACCTAATAATAATAATAATAATAATTAAAAATAATAATTATTATTATTAATTATAATACGCATTTTTATAACTAAAATAATTAAAATCTAAGGCCTTTTAAACACATCATTAATAAAAAATAAAAACAAAACTCACCCAGCAGAATTTAGCAGGCAGTATGGTTTCAAGTCTATTTATTTACCTCTTTTATTTATATTTATATATAGACTGATTTCACTTCACTATTTGCCTTCGTTGAAGGACTTTTAACCAGTGTCTCGTCAGCAAAAATGATTTTTTTTTTTTTTTACTATTTTTTTTTTTCTTACATACCTCACATACACACACGCTGAGACATACAAACACACAGCTGGAATCATACTGAACTAACCATAAACGTAACCTAAAATGGAAAAAGAAAAAGTAGTCTTATCCCTGATTATATACACGCTGAAGATCTATCTATCTATCTCAGGACGAGCGCTTAGGGATGCACCGATCGCCGTGTGATCGAGAACTCGACTGATGTTCCGTTTATTTATCTTACAGAAAATCAGGACGCGAATGCGACAATGAGATCAATCTGTTGATCTTTACACGTATGATTGTAATGAAGAAAAAGAAGAAAAAAAAAGTGATTAAAGTCTTTGTAGATTTTTGTCAGAAGTGCCACCGTATCTGAGGGCTAAAAACGTAACGTAAGGGTGTGAGACGACAACTTTAAAGAGATCTGGAAAGTGAGCAGCGAGTCGTTTGCTGGACTGCTGTAGACATTTGAGAGGGTGAAAGAGACTAATGGAGATCGGAGTCGGATTAAAGGCGTCAGAATGCTACAGTGATTAAAGACTTCAAAGTGCAGGGTTCTAAATTTCTAGAATCTGTTGGATAAAAAAAAAAAAAAAGTGAATATGTTTGTATTCAGGGTGATAGTGAGTCGTGTTGCCGGGTCGCTCTCTAGTTGGAGTGAGCTACAGTGCCTGTGTCACATGACTAGGTTCGAATCCGACATTAACAAGATGGGTGCATCCATAATCACCTCACCTCGCGCTCACAAAAACCTAAACCGAGTCCAACAAGTGGAGCGAAAGTAAACTGAGAAAAAAAAAAAAAGAATAATTCAAGACTGAAGAAAAAGAGAGAGAGAAAGAGAGAGAGAGAGAGAGATCAGTCTGGGACAGGAGACGGAGACGTGGAGGGACAGGAGGACGGAGGGAGAGGAGTGAGCGTGGAGGGGAACATCAGCACTTTGGCCTGCATGAAGGACAGATCAGGCAGGGTGGAGATGACGCGCCGGGCCTCCTCGCTCAGATTCTCCTCCTTCTGCGTCTGCGCCCGCCTGCAAACACACACACACACACTTGTTAGACACGTCTTAATTAAACCATTATCCTTTAAATAATTGTAAGATTCATTTTCTATAACAGCAGCATATACTCTTAGAGTAATGACGCTCCAAATGTATTTATTTCTATAGTGAGAGCTCATTCGTCTTTGGAAGGAGTCTCCAGTGTCAGTGCGTTCTAACAAGTCCGAGAGAGAGAGAGCGAGAGAGAGAGAGAGAGAGAGAGGTGGTATGTGCTGCCCCCTGCTGTCTGAGCCCTATAAGTGCAGAGTGCAGTATGTGTCTGTGTGTGTGAGAGAGACCTGGTGGACGTGTTGGTCTTCTCAACGGTGGACATCAGGCGGGCGAAGGCGTCCACCACTCTGCTCCCGCCTGCGCTCACGTCCAGCTTCGCCTGGGTCAGCTCATACAGCTCCGGGTCCACGCCTACACACACACACACACACACACACACACACAAGCACACACAGCTTTAAACGCAGATATAGACCGTACTGCTACTGTAGAGCTAAGCATTAATGCTAAGCATGCTCAGACAAGACAAAGGAGGGAAATAAAAATAAGTAAATAAAACGCAACAGGCATTTTATTGTCGACAACCAGCAGTGACCTTTGACCTCTGCTGACCTGGTATGGAGGTGGCGGAGCTCGTAGGCGACTCGTCCACCGGGCCGAAAAAGTCCAGATTCAGCAGAGACGAACCTCCACTCGCTTCGGTAAGTGGACGAGAGAGAGAGAGAGACGGAAGACGAGAGCGTGCAATAGAGGAGAACCAGACACAGAGGAAGACAGCAGCAGAGTGAGAGAGACAAAGATAGAGGACACAGAGGGGACACGCACACGAGCATGTTGTTAGTATGAAGGGGAAAATAATAAACAATACTGTTAACATTAACGAACAAACAGCCGAGAACATCAGAAGTCACCCAAAACGTCTTTATTTAAGTTAGGAGTGAGACACGCCCCCACCTCTGGTAAACCATTACCTCATGGTCTGTATTTGCAAACCAACACCTGATTGGCTGTTAGATGTTATGACACAACAGCGCCTTTTATTTCCAGTTTCAGGTGACTTTAGTCAATTAGTCGGTTAACGCTTTGCTACGTTAGAAGGTTAGGAGAAGTCAAGACTGTCTACAGTAGTGTCCTCTGAACCTACACGTCCTCGTTTGTGGGTAATCATCATCAGGACAAATTAGTCTCTTACATCACACACACACATAAAAGCAGACCGTATAAAGAGATTTCTCTCACACTCTATGAGAGAGCTTTTTAATTAATATTATTAGTAGTAGTATTAGTATCAGTGTTATTAGTAAACCTTATGAGCTTGGAGTACGGACCGTGAAGTCTGAGAACAAGGTCTACAAACGGCTAAAATCACCGTCTACTGTTTAACATCATCACTATTATGTGAAATGTTCTGGAACGTAACGTACCATCCAGGGGGTTTGTAAGGCCACTGCTACTCCAGTCGAACTGCACCGGTGGAAGCGACTCCTACAAAAGAGGAGGAAAAAAAAAATGTTGAAAAATCAGTCAATCAATCAATTAATCTACTGTATGAGAGCGTTAAGAGAGAAACAGACAATCAGGGGGGTTTTATAAAAGAAAGTACAACATTAACAATAGGGTTTTTTGGGGGGGGGAGTGGGGCATAAATGGCAAAATTATTATTAAATGTTTTTTTAAGGTTATTTGTTCTTAAGTCCGATAAAGTGAATCTTGTACGCCTTTGACGCGCCCTTAAATCCTGAGGGGAATCCCGGACACCAATCGGTCTCAGAGCTGTCTTCCACTGTATTGGACTGTGAACTCTGTTTTGTTGAGGATTTTCAGAAATCATAATTATTCAGCATCAGGACAGCTTTACAGGACAGACATTTTCTATTATCGAGCTCCCGAACTGATTCGCTGAAACCAGTGAGGCCGACTCATTTCTCCCACACACACACACACACACACATACAATATACCAGATTTTAGAGATTTTATAAATTCACTTACACACTGAGAATATTGTATATAATTGTAAATATTGGTATCTGGTGAACTGTATTTTTTTGTACAATAACACGTGAGCTTCTTCCATGATTAGTTCTCAACTCGATAAAGGTTTGTTTGTATCTGTGAAAATTCCTAAGTTGAATGTTAGTAAATCAGGGACTACTTGTATTTACCTTAAATTAGTGCTATTAATTGATTAAAAAGTTTAATCTAGTTAATTACAGTCATAGTCTGAGAGAATTTACTATAAATCACTATTCTAAAATACTCAGACTTACTTATATCATAAACGTGTAATGTTGGAATGAAGAAATAGCCTCTGCTAACTGCCTCACGTACTCTCACTCACTCATCTTCTATACCGCTTAATCCTGTATTCAGGGTCACGGGGACCTGGAGTCTATCCCTGGAGACTTAGGGCACGAGGCGAGGTACACCCTGGACAGGTAGGGCACACACACATACTCACACACTATGGGCAATTTGGGAACACCAATTAACCTAACCTACATGTCTTTGGACTGTGGGAGGAAACCGAAGTACCAGGAGGAAACCCACCAAGCATGGGGAGAACATGCAAACTCCATGCACACAGAGACAGGAATCGAGCCTGGCCGGGAATCACACCCGGACCATGGAGGAGCAAGGCAACAGTGCTAACCACCACACCTCACGTACATAGATTAAAAATAAAAAGTAAAAAAATAATAATAATTCCCTTTGAAGACAGCTCAAGCTTATCCAAACTTTAAACTAGAAGCTTTTTTATAATAAAACTTGCAGTTCAGGACACCTGGTGATGTTTTCTCAGTCATCTTATTATCCACGTTAAACGTGCCGTTATTACACACAGCCAGGTAACGTAACTGGATTTTTTGGGACGGCTTTAGGGTCAAACTTGGTCATGTGATTTTTTTGTTAAAAAATAACAATAATAAATAAATAAATAAATAATAAAAAAATTATAATATTAGACAGCTCTACTTTAAATACATTGAATACAGAGGAGCCCAAAACATGTATACACACTTTAATAGGTGTTATCTATTCGAATTGAATTAGCAGCAATGTGTAGGATAACGTAGATGACATTCAGGCAGGACAGGACGCAAGACAGGACGCAGGACAGGACGCAGGACAGGACGCAGAGGTGCTGCTGAATTCCCTCCTGATGTGATTACGTAATGCAAACATGACTTTGTATGCATATATACTTTCTCGTTGAAGTGTGTGTGCGTGTGTGTTTCAGAAGTGATTCTGGTTTTCCAAAATGGCTGCTTCTGTAAACTTTCGATGATCAGATGATCAGTAATTAGTCTGTGTGACATCGCAATCTCTCCCGTTTTGTCCCCCTCGCTCGCTCTCCAGACCCCCTCTACCCTCCGGACCTTTGTCCACTGTCAGAAGTGCTATATGAGTTGAATTAAACTTGACTCTAAGCTTTAAATCTGATAAAGCACTTAGGGTCCTGTAAAGCACACACCTGAGCTGCATCAGTGGGGCAGGCGCTCATCTCCGTGGCGACAGAGGGAGACTGAGCTATGGAGGCGATCATCTCAGCAGCAGAGACGGGCTTCACAGGCTCTTTAGTGGGTTCCAGCATTCCCTACAAAGAGAGAGAGAGAGAAATAACATTTATATGAGACAGAAACAGAAAAAAATAACTTTTTTTTTTGTGAAGGAATAAAAAAAAAAAGAAGAAAGCCTCTCTCATACCAGACTGGCAGCGTACATGGGCACGATAACAGGTTGCTTCTTCTGACCTGTGAACAGCTGAGAGGGAGAGAACAGAGACAGACAGTGGTAAATTAAACAACTATTAGTCAAAGGTAAAAATAGAAAACAATAAAACTGAGTGGGTGTGGCCTAATATTCTAACAAACACACTAAACTGACGCATGGTCTGCAGTGATGCTCAAGGGACCAAGGACAAAATCAGAGAGAGTCACGCTGTAGTTACGTTCATTACAAACACCAGCTTCTCCTGTGAGGATTCATTAGTTAGCGTCACCGTCGCGTCGTGAAATCAGGGTTCGTTCACAAACTTAGCATTCCTTATTAAATCAGGGTTCACTCATCATTAAGTCAGCATTTCCTCATTAACTCAATGTTTCCTCCTGAAATACGGTTTCTCTTGCTAAGTCAGCGTTTTCTCATCAACTCATCTCCCACACAGTGAGTCAGTGTTTATTTTCTCAAGAAAATCAAGCAAGTACTCACTTGGGAAATCAGTTTCTGTTAAGAACTCTTACTTATATATAGACCAGGAGTGGGTCAGAACACAACCATGAATAAAAGAATGGTACAAAAACATAATTAATCTGATTGGGAATTTGTGTCGATCCTCAAGAGGCGGGTGGAGAAACAAAAACAACAAATTCTGAAAGGCATCTGATTATGCAAGAATCAGTCAGGATGTGGCCCAGAAGTTGATTGACAGCCTGCGAGAGGTCTTAAAAAAGAAAGATCAACACTGCTAATATTGACACTTAATATAATCGCCAATAAACTCCTCTGACTTTTATGAAACGCTTGTGATTATACTTTATATTATTATTTACTTTATATTATTATATACTTTATATATTATACTATATACTACAGTATTTCAGAGTAACATCTGACACAAAGATTTAAAAACTAAAAAACACTGAAGCAGCAGACTGTGTGAAAATTTATATTTGCATCATCAAAACTTTCGGACCCCCGTGTGTTAGTCTCATCATTGGCGAAATCAAAGGTTTCACAAGCTTAACCATGTTTGGCTCCGCCCACACACACGGAGAAGAAATTCTGCTCGAGTTTACTGGAGTCTTTACATACACATGATTTTGCTAAGGTTTAGGGGAACCTTCCCTTGAGCGGCTAAACACACTAGCGCCGTGTGATGACTCACGATGTTCCGCGTGTCGATGCCGAGCGAGCAGAGGAGAGCTTTGTTACTGTGTGATCCGCCCCACTGGTACCTCAGACCAAAGGCGTTGTGGATGTCCTGCAGCTGCAGCCACACACCCTGCACCCCTCTACATGTGACACACACAAAAAGAGAAGAGAGAGAGAGAGAGAGAGAAATTAAGTATAGCACTAAATTTCCATCACCATGGCAACACAGTGTTGAATAAAGGCTTTAACTTTAAACAGTATAATATGTTCTCCGCAGCTGTTTTTAGTTAAAAAAAAAAACATTTGCTAATGATGTGGTTCGGCTCAGGATTCCACATCCGAGCTCAAGATGGAAACCCCAGAACCTGCCACCTGCTGGAGACAGTGTAGCGTGTTGTGGTGGTGTATGTACCCGCTGACTGGCGCTGGCTGCTTCACATTTTTTTCTGATCCTTCACACGGCTCTAGGAAGGCTTTAAGAGGGGGAACGTCCTCTTCTACGCGAGGCAAGGAGATCTCAATAAAACTGGCCACGAACAGCTTCTCTAACCGGCTGACAAGAGATTCCTGAATGGAAAGGAAAAACAGAGATGAGAAATTTTTTTTCAAGAAAGACAAAAAAAACCTAAAATATGGTGGTCTTAATACTATATTCAATATTAATACTTCTTCACTATTAAAAATCTTGGCACTTGGTGATGTCACATGGTAATATCTACACCATGTCGATGTTTGGGAAAAGCCTGCAAGGTTCGTTTCCGCTCGACCACAGTGCAATGCTGAGCAAGTAGATAATCCTGTCTGGGCACATTCCTCGAAGCAAAAAAATAAAAAATTGACCTACTACTGGCTGTGTTAGAGATCCTGAGCCCAGTTCTTTTCATCACTTCAAAAAAATAAAAAGGTAATTTTATAAACAGGATATAAAAGAATTCAATGAAACATACCGTAACGCGGTCTTTCCTGCGCTCTTCATCACCGTCAGTAGGGGGCGCAGCTGGAACAGCTCGGCTTTCGTGCCAGTGGTTGTCGTTCTCATCCTCGAAGGTCTTGCCCTGGTCCTGACCGAATGCTGCCCACGATTCCCCCGCTTCCTCGTTCGACTCGCCGAACGCCTGCCATCCACCGCCATCGTCTGCAGCTCCACCGACAGGTGCAGAAGTAAAGTCCGCAAAACTGTCGCTCCCCGGAAACCCCGCGCCCTCCGTCCTCTCCCGATCCCCTTCCGGTCGCCCGTGCGTATCGAAGTCCCCGAACTCGTCCTCGTCGGCGCACGCCATGTCAGCATTGACGGGCTGCGCAGGTGCAGAGCGCGGTGCCGCCCCCTGCTGGTCGAAATCAGCGAAGCCAGCGCCTCCAAAAGAGCTCGCATCCCCAAAGTCGCCAAAATCTCCAAAGTCCTCGTCGTCGTCCTCGACCAGCTGGCTGTGGTCAGCAGGAGTGGTGGTCTCCTCCTGGAGCGGAGGCGAAGGTACCGAACCCGTCGTGCTAAAATCCCCAAATTCCTCCAGCGCCTCCGTGGACAGCGGTCGACCGAAAGAGGTCTCCGTTTCGGTCTCTGTTTCTGTGTCGTTCCCGGACCCCTTCTCCTCCGTCGGCTCGCCACTGCTACCTCGCTCGTCCACGGAGACGGGTGACACCCTGTTATCCGTCTTTTCCTTGACCTCCAAGGCGTCCTGGGTGAAAAAATCCCCAAATTCCTCCAGCGCCTCCGTGGACAGCGGTCGACCGAAAGAGGTCTCCGTTTCGGTCTCTGTTTCTGTGTCGTTCCCGGACCCCTTCTCCTCCGTCGGCTCGCCACTGCTACCTCGCTCGTCCACGGAGACGGGCGACACCCTGTTATCCGTCTTTTCCTTGACCTCCAAGGCGTCCTGGGTGACGCCCTTCTGTGATATCCGCTCTGTGCTAACAAACTCTGTAGTATTCGAGTCCTGATTTGCGCGGTCATTGTGTCGATCTATTGGTTCCGCATGGAAACCCCTGTCCCCGTTGCTAAGGTGATCTGTAGCCTTTGCACACAAGGTAAACCCTGTAACACAATCGTCCTTGTCATTGTCCACCGCTCCGCCAGCTAAGCTAGCTTTGTGATTTTCCTCGCTTTGTGGTTGGTTGTCTTGTGCTAGTCTCGCGTCGTGGTTTGAATTCTCCCAGTTTGCATCGCCGTCGATGTGACCGGGAACGTCAGCATTTGAAAAAGCAGCAAAATCTGCAAAGTCCTCATCGATGTCGCTGGGGGTCGCGTCATCGAGCCGACCCCCCGAGGACCCCGTTTCCCTGTGTATACGCCGTAAGGGAGGAGTTCCCTCTGTGTCAAAATTTGCGAAGCCATTCGTGAGAACTTCGCTGCCCCCTCCATTGCAGTCCACGGCATCGCAACCAGTCCTGGTATTTCCCGGAAAATCTGAAAAGTTTGTGTAAGGCCCACGAGGACGCTCCGCGACCTTTTTCAGTTCCTCCACACTAACAGTCCTACAAGCAGGGACGTCGCCCTGGCTTCCGTTCGCCATTACTGGTCTGTTCAGCGCGACGACCCGGCCGTTACCGATCAACTCCGGCGGCGACGTCGCATTCAGTGCCTGCAGCTGGTTGAATGTGGTGGGCGTCTCGAATTCAGAGAAGCTGACGCTGTTGGGGACGCCGGAGAAGTCGCTGAACTCGTCGTCGTCCTCGTCGGCGCCGTCTTCCAAAGGCGGGGGAGAGGACGAGTACATGTGGAGGACGTCTGGCTCCATGGCGTCTCCACAGCGTTTGGGCAGCCGAGACTTTACACCTAGGAAAAGATGCACCGACTGGTTAATCAAGACCAACGTAGTGACACAAATAAATCAAGTCAGGTCTGTTTAAACAATTATGCCTGCTCTGTATATGGTTAAAGAGAGAGGGAGACACATTGGGTCAAATAGTTATGTTCTGGCTCAGATGCCGAGCGCTATTCCACTCAGCAACAGCATTCGGTTTAACTCCGATTCGTCTCATGAGGAAGTCCCACTGACACCAGAGTGTTGTTCCGCAGCAAGTCTATTTATCAACTCCCGCCTTGTTCTCGAGCTTAAATTAAATCACCAGGATCTTTCACAGAGCGCAGAAAGAAGGACTGCGCTCTCAGATCGACGGTAATTACGGGTGAAAGCCTGGAGTCTGGAAAGCGGAAAGAGGGAAGAAAAAAAAAACTTAGAGAACGGTTTGACCAAGGGGGAAAAGCACAACTCTGAGTGATTGTACACGGGAAAGGTGAGCACAAAGCCAAGACAAATAAAACAAGGAACTCCTTTTGTAACCACCGTGTCAACAGCATGAATTTATTCTAAAGCAGGCGGGCGGAACAAAGAAACCACCAGCGGCTCACTTCAACCAGGTGACCTTGAGCTGGGAAGAGTGCAGGAGTTTTCACACCAAGGGTTAGAGCTTTAACAAAACAAAGAAAAGACTTGTGTACGACGTTGATTGATTCTCTAGAACAGCAGCTCTGACAGTAGTTAGAGGTATAGCGTACACAGAGTACACTCAAGTGGGCCACTCGAGTACATTTGCTCACCCTTTTTTTTTTTTAAATCTATATCTAGGAGAATTGATTAACTAGTGGCGGACAGTCCCCTTTCGTGCTCCCGCTCCTGTTTATACCACTACCGTGAAAGCGGTCTACTGAAAGCTGGTTTCAGCGCATGGCAGCTGCCTTTTTGTTTTGTTTTTTACTATTAAGCAGTAATGCAAAAAACGGCTAGAAATGCTCTGGTGTTTAAGGGCTACATGTTCTGACAAACACTGCCATCTTTTTACTTAAAAAGTGTTTATTTCTTTATGTTTTTTTTTACTTCGTCTTACTCTTTAACTACTATATGGGCAGATGGAGAAGAGGATTAGTAGGTCGGATCTCTGAAATGTAAAATGAATAGGGATATCAATAAATAAATCAAAATATTCTGTTAAATATCACATATGTATTTGTTGTTTGTTGTATGCAGTAGACCACTTTAGTGCTGGCGGGTAAAGCCAGCCCGATCCGCCAGTTACCACCGCGAGTATATTTCACACCTGAGGTTTATACGAAGTACATTCACGTCTCTACAGTGTGTCCCTCCATACTCCAGAGAAAGAAAATGACAGGGTTAAATAGGGACGCTGCCTAGTAACAGCCCATTCACTGGGAGAAGGAAAAAATTTTAAAAAAAAACTTGTGTGGTTATTTGGGATACTTTGTGGTTCGACAAGCTGCGTATTAGTTTCATGAGATTCTGAAGGTTTACAGCATGAACAGGAACTTGACTGTTTTGTTTGTATTTGTTTGTATTTGGATTTATTGCCATATCAGCTTCTCAGGCTATTTCATGGCAAGATTCACATCAAATATTAAGCTGATTTATTATGTTATGAAAATGTAAGTAATTAAGAGAGTAGTGAGAAAGTTAAAAGGATATAATAATAATAGATCACATAATAGCATGGTCTTGGTCAGAAGAACAAGGTTTAACATTTGGTTCTTTACGTGTACTTTAGACAGAAATTGTCAGAGGTTTTCTGGTTTTGCCTTGCAGAATATGTTTTTTATATCTTGTTCCGGTAGATTTTGTTTTCTTATGGTGTTAAAACTTGGGCAGTCCAAAAGTGTTTCATGGCTAGGATAGTTCTGCAGCGCTGACATTTTAGGGCTTCTTCATCCTTTAATAAATAAGCATGGGTAATGTTTGTATGGCCTATACGGCACCTTGTATATACTACCTGGTCATGTCTTGATACGGACGGGTGATGAACTCGACGCTACAAGCTTGGACGTTCAGCAAGAATAGACGTTACTATACACGAGTGAAAAAGCAGGCTGGTTGTAATAGTTGACAAACTGTGTGAATGATGTGCTGTAATGGAGAAATAATTAACTTTAGAGTTTCGGTCAATCGCACGACCCACAGGTGGATTATTTTCCTCTTACAGCCTGAACTACGTAGTGTTTTTATTTTAAAAATCTAAAATGGCCAGTTTTTTAAAGATGTAGTAACATCAAATGCTTGATTCTGATTCTAATACAGAGCCTGGTGTCCAATGAGAAAGGAGCAGCTAAATGGGGGGGCTGTCCCTGATGTATTCGACATCAGAGCTCACTATCTAATCAGAAATGAGGATGTAATCTTCAAACAGAAATGAGGATGTGATCATAACCTTTTCTGTACCCTGCCCCCCACCCCGCCCATTTTATCCCCAAAACACACCAGAACATTAACATAATATAAGAAGTGGATGGAACATGACGTCATCTGTCTGTCTAATCAGACACGCGGCGTGCAGCCAATCAGAAGCGAGCGCGTGACGTTCTCCCTTATCTTTCAAGGACGTACTCGTGACTACACGCTCGAGCGCTTAACAGCACACCCGAACGAATACGTGTTACTATAGAAACCGTGGAAGCGGAAGCGTGCTGTTTTAGAGAACTAATCAACACCACCTGTCCAATCACAGCAGCTCTGTGGGGCAAAACTCCATCAGAAGTTCCTCCCTGTTGTGGGGAAACTTCTTGGAAAACTGATGCAAACAAAATGATTAACAAATAAATAAACAAATGAAAGATGACTTCCGGTAGGCGCGTGTTGTTTGGATTAGATTTAGGACCTGGCTGTGTTTGCTAAAGGGCCCAACCCAGTTAGTTCAACAGGATTAGCCTAGTTTAGCATGACGCTTCAGTAGTAACGTATGGATAAAGAGTAAACAAACAATAAACAGAGCGACTGGTGGAAACAACAAGACAGTTTCAGTTGTCCTTGACTAAAAGATGTCCTTACATAATCATGCTCGGTTTATTTTCATCTCCCCAGATCTCCAGGCTAATGCTAACCCTGTCCAATGCTAACTCACAAACATTAGCAGGCTCTCAGGCAGCTTGAGAAACAACAGTGAGGAAACAGACCAGACATCCACGTACCTTATGGGTCCTTTCGCCACACCACACTCCCATGTTCCAGGATTAAAAAGAAAAAAAGTTAAATCCCCGTCATTGTCTAAAAAGTACAAGTGATTTGAGACACAGCCGGTCGATTAGGTTAGCGTTAGCTAAGCTAGCGCTCTCTCTCTCTCTCTCTCTCTCTCTCTCCTAGAATGATTACACGCAGTTATACAGAAGTATCGGCTGTGATATATGATGTGTGTTGAGGTGTCCGCGGCGCCTGTGCTGTACACACACACACACACACACACTTCTTGTTCCGGAGAGCAGCCCTGAAACGGGAAGTCTGAGGGATGATGAACCACCACGGCTAGCACCGCGCGCACCAGGAAGTGTTTGGGGAAGCGCACGTCCTCCTGCGCATGCGCACTACGGCCAGGTGAGCGCGCACGGCGAATTAAACTTTCTTTATCAGACTTGGAAATAAGTGCATTATTATTATTATTATTATTATTGTTGTTGTTGTTATTATTAATGTTGTTGGTGTTATTGTAAGAATTTTTCTCTACATCCCTTAATATCTTTATTAAAGTCATGTGTGGTAGAAGTAAGAACGAGATAATTTTAGTTACAGCGATGACGTAGTAAGACAGGTGAATAGACAATCCGTTGTGGTATGATAATTGAATAATTAAGGTCTGTGAATGACGTAAGTACGAATTAAAGCATGGGGATGAGGCAAGGCATTGGAATGAGATAAATAAGGCATAGGAAATTAGAGGTAAATTGAGAATTAAAGGATGGAATTAAAATGAAATAACTAAGGAATGGAAATAAAATAACTAAGCCATGAGAATGAGATAACTATGTAAATTGTAATGTAAATGAGAATAAGAAAACTATGAAAATGGTAATGAAATAACTAAGGCATGGCAATGAGATAACTATGAAAATGGTAATAAAATAACAAAGCCATGAAAATGAGATAACTATGAAAATGGTAATGAAATAACTAGGCATGGCAATGAGATAACTATGAAAATGAGATAACTATAAAAATGTTAATGAAATAACTAGGCATGGCAATGAGATAACTATGAAAATGGTAATGAAATAACAAAGCCATGAAAATGAGATAACTATGAAAATGGTAATGAAATAACTAGGCATAGCAATGAGATAACTATGAAAATGGTAATGAAATAACAAAGCCATGAAAATGAGAGAACTATGAAAATGATAATGAAATAACTAAGCCATGAGTATGAGATAACTATGAAAATGGTAATGAAATAACTAAGCCATGAGAATGAGATAACTATCAAAATAATAATAATAACCAAGGCATGGGAATGAGATAACTAATGCAGGAGAAGAAGATAAATATGCCATGAGAATGAGATAACTAAACTATGAGAATGAGATAACTAAGGCAGTAGAATGAGACAAATAAGGCATGTTAATTAGATAAATACGACAAAGGAATGAAATACCAAAGGCATGGGAATGATATAACTAAATCAATGGAATGAAATATGAAATTGAAAAATAGGAAACAAGTGTTTTACTGTGACAGGCTGCAAAGTGCCTAAAAATACAATTTAAACGTTGTTTATATAAGAACCTCAGCAGCTAACTCATTTACATTTACATTTAGGTGTTTGGCTTTTATCCAGAACAACTTACAAAAGTAAAACCACTCAGGATTCAGCATCAGCAGTACACTAATCCCCGACCTGATCATCTGTCACCATCTGCACCTGTTTCTCACTGGTTCATCGCTTAAGTTAGAATATTTTTATGCTCGAATGATTCAACTGTGTGACTTAACGAACAAAAAACATTAATCTGAAACTGCACAAGTACAGGGAGTAGACTGATCATGAGAGCAAAAAATTTGGCAAAAAAAGAATGAAAGCCAAAAAATTACTTCAGAAAGCACTGAGAGTTATTTAAGACTACATTAATATGCAATAATAAAAACAAAATCTTTTTCCTTCTTTTTTCCCCTCTTTCAGTCACATGAAAAGACCTTTATATTTAGCTGAATTATAATAACATTTCTATTTTCTTAACTGAACTTATTTCCTTAATTTAAATACTAAAACAATGTTTAATGTTGGGTTTTATACCTTTATTATTATTTTTACCTGTTTAATAATATAATGCATGTGTTTTATATATATATATTATATGCAAATATCTTTCCAGAATATGAAAAAAACTTACATATAAGAATATTTCTTGTTTAATTTAAAAATATATAAATTTTTACAGTTTTGATGGAATAATTGTATTCATTTTTTTGTCACAGTAAAGTGACAGCATGGTGTGTAGTAGTCGCTTCACAAAGACATGCGGAAGGCGTCAGGAGCAGAAAGATAAGACAGACGACGTGCCAACAGGAAGTGGAAGGAGACAACATTGTCTCCGACATTTTACAGGGAACAGAAACGTTACTCAATTCTCTGAGGGCTGACTGTAATGTTAAACAAAACAAATACCTGTTAAGTCATGACCTTTATGTCCAGGACCAGTTTGTTGATCAGTGTGTGTGTGTGAGCCAAGTCAAAACAACTCGAGTGTTTCATCATTCTGAATCTGACTAATAAGACCACAGCATTGATGAGAAGGCTTTAATTGATGAGTGATTGAGAAAAACAAACAAGAATAACCACAATAGTATGTTAAAAAAAAACACAAACAAATGAAATGCCTTCATTTTATCACAATTTTCCTCATATACACTTTCATAAGTGGAATGTCTGACAAAACATCGCCATATATTATATTCGTTTAGTTCCACACGTTTACATCAGCGTCTGCTGTGTTCCTGAGCTTTATAAATTTCAGGCTCGAAAAAAAAAACTCCGCTGTGCTGTGGATGAGGTAATCCAACATGCCTGAACATTCTAGAACACGTTCAAGTCTTTCTCTGATTGAATACACATGTTTAATTCCAGTTACACGTCATCACTGGGAAAATTGTCTAAGACACTACGCATTAAAAGTGGAATTAAAGCGGCCATGTGCAACTTTTTTCATGATGATAAACCGTTGGCCGGACTTCATAAATCAACATAAATCTCATAGGTTGAGTGCAAATGTAAAGGAAAAAAAAATTACAAATATTACATTTCTAATCCTAGACATGCCTTGGCGTGGCTGATTGTGTGTATTCAGGTTAAAGGAATGCAGATTTTCAAATTAGGTCTGGACGAATTACTCATTTAAAGGTGCGGTGTGTAACACTGAAACATGGTCGTCAGTCTTATACAAGTTTAAAGGCACTTTAGAATGAGAACTTATTTCTGAACCAGAAGTTAGCTCAGCTCCACCCGTTCTCCTTACGTAAACAAAAATAACAATTGAGGGATATTTAGTTTTAACAAAAGACGGTGGATAAGCTAATGAAAAAAGAGGGAATGAAAAAAATAATTATAATTTCATTACAACCTGCTCCCCCTGCTGGTGTACTGGTGTAGTGCGGCTCAGTGTTAGTGTCGATGTATTTCAGCGCAGCACCTGTCATCTTAAACAAACATAAAGAGCATCTGTTTGCATGACGACGCTAACTTCCGTGGGCTTTACCGCCATGACGGTTAATTAGAAAAACAATATGTTAACAATATCCACTCATAATGTTACACCACATGTCCGGTGTGAGCACTAAGGATTATAAAAAGTCTGTATTTAAAAGAAAATATATATCTATACGTTAGTTTAACTACAGTTACCCGTCCTGTTGTGTGTGTAAGAGACTCATTAACAGCTGCGACAAAAGTTCAAACACAGCAACAAGAGGACGGCGATGATTCCCGTCCTTCCAGCGTGCTGCGTTTGAGTCCAGCTGTGTTTGAGTCTGTTGAGTCCAGCTGGCTCAGTTCAGCTCAGTTCAGTTTGGTGATGCTTAGGCTGCCACTGATCTGAATGGTATCAATGGACGTCAGCAAGCGCACGCGGTGATAGAAATCAAACAACGGCTGGCCGTCCACTAAGACACGGAACCTCTGGTGCTCGCAGTGAATCTCCAGCTGCAAAAACAAAGCAAAACAAGCTGCAGTGTGATATCTACACCACCACCACCGTGTTTCAGTACGGAGTGGGCGGGGATTAATCTAATAGAATGTATGCGTAAGCTCTGCCCTCACTCCCTCGTCTCAAACCTGTTCTTGCACTAAATCCTAATAGGCGTGGCCTGATATCCTAAACAGCAGAGTGTCTCTGTCAATCAGGTGTGCCGATTAGAGGATTACGCCGCGCCCATTGGGAGAGTTTTCTTATGGTGTGATCACTGAAATCAGTTACTGTTTCACAGAATGCCAGTTATGTCAACACCACTTATACAGCAGCGATTTGTTCTACTCCTAACACAGACACACTCACAGTTCGGAAAATTTAACACCTTTAAGTTGAGCGGTATCTAGTGAACATCGTACCCTGAACGGCTGTCCCGCAAGGAAGGGGAAGAAAGCGATGGCCGTCTCCTCGTCCCCCCACGAGCCTCCGACGTGCGCGTTCCTCAGGAGCTGACGATCCTCGAACCTCGCGCTGAGCTCTAGCGCCACGTCATCACACCCGCACGTCAGACTGATGTCGAAGCTGACCGATCACATCCGACACAAACACAACCCGTCATCAGTGTAAGCACAAGACGTCACAACAGACTTATCAATAATTCAAAGGAAGCAGTAAAGGAGGGCTTTTTTTACATTAGGGCCCCAAGAACACAGAGGGTTTCCGAGAACACTTGACCCCAAAGTCTGGTTTATTTTTAATCAGTGAAAACACTACAAGACACTTTTTCACCAAGTGCCAGTTCACGTCTGGTGCTAGCGCCGGGTCTATAGTGTACCTCCTATGAACTGACTTGGCGTTGAGAGATTACTGTATACGTCTTTATTTTTCCAGCAATGTTAGCGGCAAAAAAAACAACAACAATGGCGAATTTTAACATAACTTTGCAAGCAGCTCTCCTGGATTCATCGTTACTAGAGATCTTTTAAGGCTGCCCATTGGATATTAAGGCCACTTTTTTAAAGATGTAAACGTTTTTTTCTGTCTGAGAGATGTGGCTTGGGTGTCAAAAAAAAAAAAAAAAAGAACTGGTTTGAAATTGAGCACCGGCTTTGAACTAGCTTCGGAATTGACTTGGTGGAAAAGGTGTTACAATTGTTCCAGGCTCGGGAACTGTGCACAGGTTGAAACAGATATGAAAACCATAGGTGATACAGTATGGAGGTGAGCGAGAGAAGATTAACGTTCTTGTTCTCGTCTTCTCTTTGTGTTTAATGTCCAGCGATCAATCGTGGGCATGGTACAAATCAGGTGTGCCTAGTGTGAAAACGCCCTTTGTCTATTCCGTGCTGTAGGTTGTTATGTCGGTGCTCGTGTTCTCACCCATCTGGCTCTGGATCCACGATGCCCATGATGGTGATTTTCTTGCCAGGTCGCATCCCACCTCGGATACTTCCACAAAACGGCACCGCCTGCCCAAAACACATCATGAATTACACAAACAAACAAACAAACAAACAAGAGAAGAACACTCTCGGTACTGTGGTACCTCGGCATATGAACGCACCACCTCATTGTTTCTGCCTTATAACTGGTATAAATCAAATCTTACAAAGCATTTTTGGCATATGAACGACCGAACCGGGCGCCAGGTAAGTTGCGCGCTCGTCCAGGAGCTGTTTAAAACTTGTTTGTGTCAATAGAAAGCCAAGCAAAGCATGTTTATGTCCCAAGTATGGTAGCAAGAAAAAAGAGGAGCCACTTTCAGTTTGGGTTTTAGAGCAGCCGGTGCCAAGAGGAATCATAAATTATATTAGCATATTTGACTTTTACAAGTCTTTTCTAACTGTTTTGATTGTTTGTATAAGCAAAAATATGATTATAGTGTTGGTAAATTGGTAATACGGTAAGTACCCTACATATGAACATTCGAGTTACAAACAGAAACTACACAGAAATCAGAACATGGTACATGGTCACGTGCATGCAGCGTGCATCCCAGGATGTCAGGAAACAAGCATACAAAAGCAGCAGCAATGAAGCTGGTGCTGCTAAGAAGCACAGAGCGATAACGATAGAGACAAAAGTTTAAAATATTTGAGAGAATGGAACGAGGTGAAAAGATGGCACACATCACTGGAACAAGTACAAGATCATGGAACATGTTCGTTTTGTAGCATGTACTGTACAGCCAATTGTTTTAGTATCCTCGTACGTAGACAGTGTTTGTTGCACTTCTCGGAGCAGAACTCGTTCATATGTTGGAGACTTGGGTGACTGGAACGGATTATCTGCGTTTACATTATTTTCTATGGGGAAAATGCAATTCGCAATGCGAATTTTCCGCTTTAAAAACTCGCCTCCAGAATGGATTTAATTCATATGCCGTGGTACCGCTGTAATGATATCCAGACTGAAGAGTCAGATATTCCACAGGTCTCTGAGTCATTCGCCAAAGCTTTCCAGTTTTATTTCTCCAGGCTTGGGTTAAACACACAGCATAAATTATCAACAGAAAAAAGGTTTCTGTTTCTTATTAATGCCACTATGTCACTCTGGATTAACCACAAACTGACTAGTTTTAGCTTCAGCAGGAAGTGTGTGTGTGTGTGTGTGTGTGTGTGTGTTACCAGGCTCTGCTGTTCATCTTTGCTGGGGGAACCAAAAGCAGGTTCTCCAAAAGAGCTGTTCAGCTTCCTGTTAGGGTTTCCTGATCTCTGAAACAAACATGAAACAAAACAGACATAATCAATCAATCACTTGACTGATTGATTGACTGATTAATTAATTACCTGCACCACTAATCTTCAGAGCCACACCAGCTAACATTAACATCATAGTTATTATATCCACACAACTCAGACATGCTTGTAGTCAACCTAATAACAAACACATCCTCAGAGCTTAAACACACACACACACACACTCGCTCTGTCAGTTACACTCACGAGCTCCTCGCGCGCTCCCACATCCGCCATCTTGGAGAAAAAAAAAGATTACAAACTACTGGAATTTTTTTGACAGCAGCTCCACGCGCTTGCTGTGATCACGTGACTGAGAAGTCAGGTTTTTTTTTTTTTTACGCATTCCAAGACACGAGAGGACGGACTGAGAAAATCAACCAATCATATCGTCCGGAGGAAACACGTGACGGCGTTTTAGGCGGGGAAATAGATTGATGACGTCATGTTACGGCTGAATCCCGAATGGCTTCTCATGGGCGTTAGAAGTACCCTGTGTAGGGTGTGGAATAACCAGGCGTCTACGATGTATATAGTGCACTAGGTGTTAGAAAAGTGGATTTTTTTTAAAACACGGTTCTATATGTGTGTGTGTGTGTGTGTGTGTGTGTGTGTGTATATATATATATATACTATGTAGAGTATATAAACATAAACCTTTTTATTTATATTTTCTAAAAAAAAAACAATAACATTTAATTCGTTTATCTTCTATGCCACTTTAACCTGTACAGGTTGGCAAGGAGCCTAAAGCCTATTCCAGTGGCACAAGGCAGGGGTGCCAATCAATCACAGGGCATTATTATATATTATATATTATAACACTATGATAATATTTTTGCATATAAAAACATTTTTCAGAAAAGATATGTGAATAAAGTAAAATATGAAATAAATAACTATTAAACCTCACTTAACCTTAATGTGTGATTCCTCTTGGCACTGGCTGCTTTAAAAACCAAACTGAAAGTGGCTCCGTTTTCTTCATGCTAACCTTTTTTGGGTGCAATGTCTTCACTAAATCAAATTCCTTGTGTGTGTCAACATACTTGGCGAATAAACCTGATTCTGCTTCTGATTTAGATCTTGCACAAAATGCAAAAAAAAAAAAGAAGGAAAAAAGAGAAACTTGCTCTGTTTGGCTTTCCATTGACACATACAAGTTTTGATCATCTATATTAAAATTACATAATAATAAAAAAATATATCAGACCAATTGGCTTTCAACTCACAAGGAAGTCATAAACACGTTCATGACATATTATTCCTACTCCTTATCAACCACAATGTTTTTTCCTCACCTAACTAATAAGCCTTTACGCTAGCACATGTCAGCATGGCATTTATATCCTTCCCTTGGCCTGTATCAGCCCAAGAGCCTGTAATCACTCACACATGGTATTAAAAGGTCAATTTACCCCTTAAGCCCACTGGAGTGCCACATGTGGAGTTGAAAATGTGTAAATGCATGTCGATTACATGGCCAACAGATGGCGCTGTGATATTATTCTCTATGTATGGTTGTCTATCTTTACTTTATCTTTACTAAAAAGCGTGCTTACAGTATATAAAGTAGATGCCAGTCAGACACTAATTAGCACCTTGGGGCAAATGACGTAAATTACCTACAAGTATGTTTAGGAGTTTGGAGGAAACCAGAGAACCAGGATGAAACCTATGTGGTCAGTGGTCATAAGGGGAACGTAGCCTCTAAGTTCCATACTTATAGTGTCATCTCACCTTGGACCTCCTTTCATACAAGACAACTGTAATGTTCTTAAAACGTACTATTATAAAAACTAATTATCGCAATATTGCGGCTAAAATGTGAGACAAGACAGTAGTAAAATAAAAAGCAGTAAAATAAAACTCACATGTAGAGGAAAGCCCATGATTCTAAGCATCACTGTAATATTAATAACAATGTGCCCTTGTAGCTAAATTGAAACATATCATGTGTGTGGGGGGGGCGTTACTTAAACTAGCTACAAGGATATTATTATATATTATTTTAAAACAATAATAAATGTACCCTAAAACAGTGCATACATTGTAATTTTGGTGACCCTGGAAATCTCTCCAACACACCCTGGTTCTGGAATATTGTCTCAGATTTCATTTAATGGATATTAACAAGAGCTTGAATAGTCCATTTCCATTATAGTGCGCACACTTACCATAGTGCACACTCTCATCATAGTAAACACTCCTATTATAGTGCGCACTCTAACCATAGTGCACACTCTCATCATCTTAAACACTCTTATTATAGTGCACACTTTTCCATAGTGCACACTCTCATCATAGTAAACACTCCTATTATAGTGCGCACTCTAACCATAGTGCACACTCTCATCATCTTAAACACTCTTATTATAGTGCACACTTTTCCATAGTGCACATTTTTGCTTACTCTCACCCTAGAGCAAACTCTTGCCATAGAGAACACTCTCATCTTAGTGCACACTCTAACCATAGTGCACACTCTCATCAATGTGCACACTCCCACCAATGTGCATACCTTATACCACAGTGCACACTCTCACCCTAGTGCACACTCTCACCATAGTGAACACCCTCATCACACTGCACATTTTCACCATAGTGCACACTCTTATCCTAGTACACACTCTCATTATGGTGCACACTCTCACTACAGTGCATACTGTCACCATAGTAAACAATGTCATCTAAGCACACAGTCTCACCATAGTGCACACTCTCACTCACTCTAACCATAGTTCACACTCTCACCATGGACCTTAACCCTCGTTAAACCATACGTGTGACACACAGGAAGGACTGCACCGCGAGGTGATTTCATCCTGCATGACTGCCAGTCATGGCCTAGAGCCTTCTCAGCCTGGTGTGCAGGAACGAAGGAACGAGGGAACAAAACACAATCGTAAAAATCTGCTCTCACACATAGCTTGAGGAGCTGCATGACGACAGGTGTCAGTGTTTATGGTTTGTTTATGAGATAAGATAAGATTTTATTAATGCCTGGCAGAAGTCTGACATACCGCAGCAGCTCGGAACAAAACAAGGACAAGATGGAAATACAGATACAGCAGAACTGTGGTTAAAAAAAAGAAGAAAAGAACAGAAAAAAGATTATATAAAAAGATTGCTTTTTATTTAGCAATGCAGAAGTTTCCAGAAGACATTACCATTTCTTTTACTTCCCTGGGGTTCGTGGTTCATAACTATTGCTGGTATGATTAAAAGAACATTGTTCTGAGAAGCCATATGTCTAGACGCAGACTCAGCCTGCAGGAGACATGGGCCAGACAGGCGTGGACTGAGGTGATGTAGGGGATGATGGTTATTACCGAGAGTTTTTTCAAACAGACAAACATCCGGCCTTTCCTGCGAGCCATATATCAGCCTGACAGCTTACTTTCCTCATGAAGACACATTTTTATATATAAAGGTGAGAGATGTGATGACGAAGAAGAAGAAGTGAAGATAACGATAAAGATCAAGAATGAACAGAAGGTTCAAAGTTTAACTGAGGATGAAGTAATGTATATGATGTAATGGCAAAAGTTGAAAGAGTCAATAAAAATGGAGATGAAACGAAAGGAAAGAAGAAAGGCGTAAGAAGTAACAGGAGAAGTGTGTGTGTGTGTGTGTGTGTGTGTGTGTGTGTGTGTGAAGAAGACTGTGTGTTCACTGGAGCATATGAAGGAGTGTGTAAATGGAAACAGTACTTGTTCAGTGAAGCCATACTGTGTGTGTGTGCGTTTCTCACACACACTCACAGGCGTTTCCTTCAGGCCAGAGACAAAGACAATTTGTCCAGCACACACACTCCACACCACACCACAGGGCTATCTGTCATTTCTTTCCTATCACACACACACACACATACACGCGAGCGCGCGCGCTCTTTGTTCCTCTCTCAGGCCCGAGTTCAGGCCGGGATATTTAAAACACACCGTAAACACGCCGGCGCGCGTGGCAACCGTCGCCATGGCAGCGCGACAACAGCCCGCAGCCCCGGTAACTCCGCAGTGTTTGCCTTGGCGCTAGGGCACAACACTGGCGTTACGTAACGGGAGCGCGCGGCGCGGGCTGGGGCGCGCCCCCGGCGACGCGCACGCAGCGGCGGTTGCTGGGTTACCGGGTCGGAGTTTTTCAAAAACGCAGGCAACAAAAACTTCCTCGAAGGAACATCTGTTTGTTCAACACCAACGTCCACGCGGGACTCGGGAGCGCTTTATTCACTATCAATTCCTGTTTTCACTCTTTTTCACTTTGTTTTCCCTTTTATTAAGTTTGTATTCTTTTTGTTTACTCTTTCTTCCATGTTATTCACATTTTATTTACAACTAGCTGAAGTAAAAAAAAGTTTCGTTGAAATTGTTAAAAGGTTAAAAACAATTTTTTAATGTAATCAGATTAAAACCTATTTAATTTCACCAAATATTATTTGTACTGGATTGATGGCTAAACTTTAATAAACACTAGTACAGAGCAGGATTTTGAATATACTGTTTTTGTTTACGCCTTGTTTACACTAAGTTGTACTTCTTTTATTCTTTATAAATACACTCCCTGTTCGGTAATCGGAGAGTGAATCACAGATGAGAAATAAAAAAAAAAGTAGATCAGTTATAGATGAAGTTTCTTCTTAAAACGACTCCAGCATGTTCAAATTCACAGTGCTGTTTTTTCAGCCAAAGTAAAAATATGAACTAATCCCAGTAAAAATATTCACTTTATCTTTTCTAATTAATATCTGTTGGTGTATGTGTTTGTTTACATTGAGACAGTAGCGCATTAGTACATTATTTTAAAGTGGATTATTAAATCCCACACATAAATGTTTATAACATCACTTTTACATTTCATTTATGATGCAGGTTAAACTTCAGGTTAAGATTCAGAGATCTAAGGACTGCAAACGTTTCATTAAATTCTGTCCAGCGGTCGATTTAAGATGTGTCCACAGTTTGACGTATGCGCAGTACACCATCAAAACTGTTGCTCTAGGTTTATAATCTGGCACATAACTGCTCATAACTTTCCTTCAACGTTTTGATTTTATTTAAGGTGCAGATTTAACTTTAGGCAAATACCTAAGTATTCTGTCCAGCCAGTTTTGTGTGATGTGACAAATTCTGGATGGACAGACATAAAGACAGATAGATTTTTTTCCACTGGTTTCAGGTCCTCCAATGTATGAAACATAAAGATATCGTTGAAAGAGCGAGTTCTGACCAACGTACAGACTAAACCTTTCTTTTATTTAGATAGATTGTTCAAAATTTATTCTCCATTATTCATTCTTTATCTACACGTTATTCACCATAATTTACACTAAATTCCGATTACTCACTTTATTTACTTAAACTATTTCTGTATAGTTATTTTCGCTTACTCACTTTTTATTCACTATTTATTTCTATTCATTAATTATTTAAGTTAAGTGAATTATTTAGGTTCAGCCTTTATTCATTAAATATCCCAGCTTGCTGTTAGTAGGGTCAAAGCGAAGAGTCAGCCATTGGATGGTGCCCCTGGAGCAGACAGTGTTAAAGGCCTTGCTCAAGGGCCCAACAGCAGCACCCTGGAAAAGCTGGGGCTTAAACCGCCAACCTTCCAATCAGTCACCTCTGAGCCTTAATACACTGAGCCACCATGGGCCCTTATTGACTTATATTTACACTTTGTTCACCATTATTTACTCTATATTCCTTGTTATTAAATCTTAATGACCTTATTCACTTTTTATTAGTACTTAAAGCAGAACTTAAACATCATATAAAGAATGACACTGATCAGCCATAACAAAAACAAAAATTTAAAGCATAAATAGCATTGATGATCTCGTTACAATGGCATCTCTAAAAGCGGTGGGATATATTAGTTAGCAAGTGAATACTTGGTTCCTAAATCTGATGAGTTGAAAGCAGGAGAAATGGGCTAGCATAAGGATCCAAAGCCTCTTTTTTTTTACCAAAGTGAACCAGGTGATAGTTCATGTCTGGAGCTACTGCAATACATCTGTGTATACATCTTGAAAGCAAGGGTGCAGTGCAAGCATGATGTTCTAGAAGCAATGGCTTGGATGGAGCAGGGTTAGATTTGAAATTTGAATGGAGCATAGTTTACCTTGGACTGGTATTGATCGGACAAAGCCTGACGTTGCTGGACCAGGTTAGGGTATTTCTGCAAAAGAAAGCTCAACATGGCCTGGCATGATTCGGGCAGAGCACTGCATGCTTCAGATAGACTGTGGCATTATTTGTAGTTGAAGTAGCATGCTGTCTCTTTGACTTTTGTAGGATGCTGTGCTTGGCTAAGAATCAAACCTATCATCCGAAAAAAAGAATTACCTGGGACAAGTCTAAACACCATAAAGCATGAAAACAAAAACCATCACATACTGTAGTCTTGGACAATTACTGACAATAATTACAAAAAAGAGATGACAAAAATAAATAAATGATGTGATAAGTAGAAACTAAACATGATAACAGAAACCGAAAAGAAGGTTTTAATGTAAAAATGTACAGTAAAGAATGAAAATGAGGAGGGGAAAATGAAAAGGGGAACAATGTAGTAGAGAGACAAGAAAAACAGAAATAAAAAAAAAAGTGTAGTAGTACAATGAGAAATATTTGGACAGCAAATAGGAGGATAACGTGAAAGCAAAGATGATGAAAGTGAAAAAAGTTAAAATGAAAACAGGATAATGATAAAGAAGAGTAGAATTATGTTTTTAATTGTAGGACTCGGTGTAGTGAGTCATGAGGCGCGTGAACACCAGTGCTCAGAGCCGTACAAACGAGAAAGAGAAACCTGATAAATATGTGTGAGTAAAGCCATGAGTTGTCTTGTGTTTAGGTTTGTGTACAGCTACATCCATGGCTACAAACACACACAAACAGGCACACACACACTCACTTACAGACACACACACACATGCAAACAGACACACGCACACTGCAAAATTACAGAAGAGGTTAGGTGTAAAATGAATTGCACACAATCTACGCTCAACCTCAAAATATGTTTATAATCACAAGTGTAGCACTGAAGCACTAAAGCAAAACATTTTATAATCACCACAGCAGCGTGTCACCAGGCAGATTTGGGAGATGTTCTGAACATTATCACGTGGAAGCTCTTAAAGAACCAGAGGAACATTATCACATGTGAGCTCCTGAATAATGAGAGGAACATTATCACATGTGAGCTCTAAAAGAACCAGAGGAACATTATCACATGTGAGCTCTAAAAGAACCAGAGGGACATTATCACATGTGCTGTCCTGAAGAACCAGGGGAAAATTATCACATGTGCTGTCCTGAAGAACCAGGGGAAAATTATCACATGTGAGCTCCTGAATAATGAGAGGAACATTATCACATGTGAGCTCTAAAAGAACCAGAGGAACATTATCACATGTGAGCTCTAAAAGAACCAAAGGGACATTATCACATGTGCTGTCCTGAAGAACCAGAGGAAAATTATCACATGTGAGCTCCTGAAGAATGAGAGGAACATTATCACATGTGAGCTCTAAAAGAACCAGAGGAACATTATCACATGTGAGCTCTAAAAGAACCAAAGGGACATTATCACATGTGCTGTCCTGAAGAACCAGAGGAAAATTATCACATGTGAGCTCCTGAAGAATGAGAGGAACATTATCACATGTGAGCTCTAAAAGAACCAGAGGAAAATTATCACATGTGCTGTCCTGAAAAACCAGAAGAACATTACTACAGGTGAGCTCCTAAAACCCAGAGGAACATTATCACAGGTGGGCTCTTGATGAACTAGAGGGGCTCATCACAGGTAAGCTTCTGAAGACATCATGTCTATTTAAAGAAAAAGAAGGGGAAAAAAAGAAAAGAAGATTGAGAAAAAGAAAGATAATTACAGTCAAAGGAAAGAACGAGAGTCAATTTAAAAAGAAAGGAAAAAACTGAAAAAAGGAAGGAAATATTTTAAAAGGAATGAGAAAAAGGAAAAGGATGTAAAAAATGGTAATTTTAAAACAAAAGAAACAAAAAAAATAAAAATAAATTAAGAAAAAAACACTCAAAAAACAAAAGAAATAACATAAAACAGGAAAAGGTACAGAAAAAAAGAATGCATTAAATTTTAACCAGTAAGCAGTAAAACATGAGGAGGAAAAGAGTAAAGGAAAGATTAAAAACGAAAGGAAGAATGAAAAGCTCTGTGTGTGTGTGTGTGTGTGTGTGTGTGTCCGGACAGAGGAACACCTAATCAACATAGAGAGTGTGTGAGGCTGTACAGTGCGCGCGCGTCTGTCTGTGTGTGTGTGTGTGTGTGTGTGAAAGAGAGAGAGAGAGAGAGAGAGAGACCGACTACCTGAACACTAGTTTAGTGTGTGTGTGTGTGTGTGTGTGTCCGTCCAAGTCGGTGCGCGCGCGCCTGTTTCGGGACAGACAGTCGCGCGCTGGTTTGTGAGGAGAGAGAGAGAGGACAGAGACAAAGAGAGAGAGAGGACAGAGACAGAGAGGAGATCCAGCTGTGAGGAGACAGGTAACCCGTTCCCTGCGCTTCACTCTCCTCTGCCTGGAGCTCGAACCCGAACAGCACGGAGCAGCGCGCGCGGCGACCGAGCGCGCGCGTGAAACGCAGCCGCGGCGCGTGCCACTTCAGTGCAATGTAAGTGCGCGTGAGAACATTTTTTTGGTCTGTCTAAGCAGCACGCGCACATGTCTTAGTTCAGTTTAGTTTACTTTAGTTTAATTTACTTCAGTTTATGGATCTGCGCTTTTTGGTGCAGCGTTTGGAGAAGGAAACGCGCATTTGTATGTGCGCACGCGCTCACACTTAATATCATGTAATGCAAAAAAAAAAAATTTATGAGTAATTGAACTTTCTGATTGATTGCAAAAGCAAGCAAACAAGTGCATGCATTATAAGGCGTTAATAAAAATGTTTGTGTCTGTTTATCCTCCTGAGACCAGAATGTCCTCATATGGGGAGGACGGGACACTTTCTTCCAACTTCATTGTCCATATATACCTGTAGGATCCTTATGTGAGGACTGTTAAATTCTTCATCCTGGTTGAAAACATTAATTAATCAGTTATGAATAAAGAGAAACAGTCAGTAGAAAGTGCAGTGTACACAACAGTAGAGTATTATTATTATTATTATTATTATTATTATTATTATCATTATTGTTGTTGTTATTATTATTATTATTATTATTATCATTATTGTTGTTGTTATTATTATTATTAGTGTTATTATTATTAGTGTTATTATTATTATTATTATTATTATTATAGTTTTTGCCACTTTTCTGTTCTCCATTCTATTCATGTCTGAATCTATTCACACACACACACACACACACACTTTGAGGTTGATATAGAAAAAGAGAAATGAGAAATCGGGTTATTAGATTGCCCAATGTGAGCCTCTCTCTTTTTTCTTTCACTGCGCCTCTAAACATTATGTCAACACTGCTGTTCGTCATGGCAACGTCCAGCCCTGTCCTCCTAACACTTCTACACTGGGCACGTCCCAATCTACAGCTACTGCAGCACACTACACACTGTATCATCATCATCATCCACCAGACAGTAAACACGACACTCCACTCCACTCTAGTGCACTACTCCAGAGAGAGAGAGAGAGAGAGAGAGAGAGAGAGAGACATGCTGCTGACTCACTGCTTATAGATGAGATCTGGGAGAGAGCCAGTTAAAACCAGTGTATTAAATGTCTGTGAGAAACACAACAACAGGAAGCAGCAGCTAGAGACGTGTAATTAACCTGGTATACATTAACATCTGCTTAATCCTGATAAGATAAAAGATACACACGTGCAAAACCAACAGCTGATCGGTACAGAGAAATGCTTTCACACTCGTCAAACACACACACACATATACGCGCACACACACACACACACACACACACACACACACACCTTATAGCTTTATATCATTTATAAAATATATAGGCTTATTTATATTAATCTGATATTGTTTCATTATAATCATATTAGAAATATATAAATAAACATATACGTAATTAATTCCAGTACGTTACTTTCCTCAGTTTCAGTATGTAAAGGCGATTTTTGTTTATTTATTTATTCATTCATTTATTTGTTTGTTTATTTGTTCAAACCAACAAACATTATATTTACACTCGGTGCTGTGGTTTGTTATATAAATTGTATTTTTTTACTACACACACATATACACACACAATCACGCACACAGTATTATCTTAGAAGTATATACTGTATAAAATGTAGTTATTTTATTCCGGTACATTACTGTGCTTAGTTTCAGTGTGTAAAGGTGATGCTTGTTTATTAATTTATTTATTTGATTATTTATTTGCTTGTTTGTATAACCAACATTATCTTTACACTCTGCAGTTACTGTGGTTTGTTATGCAAATTATATTATTTTTAGTGGACACACACACACACACACACACACACACAGTATTATATTAGAGTGATGTTTGTTTGTTTGTTTGTTTGTTTGTTTGTTTGTTTGTTTGTTTGTTTGTTTGTTTCACCCATGCGACCAGAATGTATCCCAGGAAAACATGCTGGATGAAACACCAGTTCATTCCACAAACAAACAAATGAACAAACAGACAAACATTATTTTTTGCACGTTGTTATTGCTGCAGTTTGTTATATAAATAGTATTATTGTACAACACACACACACACACACACACACACATCCATCCAGAGTTTATCGCAGAAAAACATGCTGAACAAGACCCCAGTGAATTCCATAAATAAATAAATAAATAAATAAATAAGCTTTTAAACACAGAAACAAAGAAAAAAAGCAAAGAACAATATGTGCTGGAATAAAAGTAAATTTTTAAAATTAATTTCTAATTTAAAAGTATATTTCTAATTATATGCTGTATTTCTAACATGGTATTTTACGTGTGTGTGTGTGTGTTTAGTATAATAATGTTTATATAGACAGAATGATAGATAGATCGATTTGAGATTGAGATTAAATATAAATAATCTCCGAGCTTAATATTCTTAATGTTTCTTCTCTGTGACGTTTTTTTTGTTGTTGTTCTAATTAAAAGCAAAGCGCTGATGTGATTGTGGTGAATGAGTGTCAGTTTGTGGGTTTAAAATAAATCCGTGTGATTTATCGAGCATCCGTGCGTCGCTTCGGAGAAACTGCGCTTCTGATTTGTTCCATCCTGTCAGTCAGAAACTTCTCCGGAGTCTTTTGGAGTCGCAGTCACGCAGGAGGGGTTTTGGTTCCTGGTTTTTGTGACCATGACTGCAGTGTTTTGTTTTAAAAGCACAGCAGGATGAACCACTGGATAACGCTTTATGTTAAAGCTCTCTTGACGTAACAGAAATTCATTAACTTTGGTAGAAATATATTAAGAAAGATAACTGCACTTATATTAATCACTTTTTTGAATAATAACTCAGAGTAATAGTAGAAAAGTTCCTTGGGAACAGTGCAGAACCAAGGCCGAAGCTGAGACCTGAGCGCAGGAGGTGATCAATATTTAGTTAGTATTTTATCGATAGATATTGATTGTGGTAACTATTGGAGATGTTTGTAATCCTGCTGAAAATGTGACGAGTTTCTCAAGACGTCAGGCAGTGTGGCATGTTGTTAGCCCTCCATGTGGTTATGCTTCTGCTCGGAAACATGAGTGTCTTCTAAAGCCGGAGGGTTCTCCAATGTCGTCCTACAGTTGCAGAATGTATGCTCTTCACACACAGAACCAAGACTGGGTTTTTCTGTATCTGTCTGGATTATCAGCCATACTTGATCAAGTAGGAAAGCAGACAGGAGAGTCGTACTTGATATATATTCTCCAAAATATCAATAATATATTTATAGTGCAAAGAATGACATCCTTGTTCTCTTCCTCTTTACGTTTATTAGTTACCAACAAACCAACAACTACTGTATCCCACCCATCCATCCATCCATCAAGTCAGCTCTGTAGTCCAACTAGGGATTATTCCGATTTTTACGACCGAGGTAGGATCTCTGGTCAACGGTGACCTTCGCATTTAGGCCAATTAGCTTAATCTGCATGGAAAAACACCAAGCACAGGGAGAACATGCAAACTCCAAACACACAGAGCCCAAGGCAGGAACTGAACCCTTGATCCAGGAGCTGAAGGCAACAGCTCTAACCACTAGGCCACCGTGCTGCCAGCTGCTGGTTTGGAGAAGGTCAATCTCAAGCGGCAACCTCTGATTATGAGCAATAGTCCAAGAACGATCTGGGAAGTGAAATTTTATGCAATAAAATTATGCAATGCCTCAGTTAAAAAGCATCAAGCCATATATTTCTATAAGATCAGGGGTTTCACACTGCTGTGCATCACTTTTTGACTACATATCGGCTACAGCCCTAACCAGCACCCACAGCCACGCATCTGCAGTGAGTTGAAGGAGTTTATGCCAGGCAGAGTTCATGTTATTCATAATCTTCCTCAGTGTAATATTTCTAAATGATAAGAATGATCTGTTTTAGTCTGTGAAAGCAGTGACAAATGGTTTGATGATCCAGTGAGTTTGTTGTTGGTCTTTTAGCTGCTCTTTATTTGAGGGGTCACCACCGTGGACCATCCGATCCACACAACAACTTGGCACGGGTTTTACTAGATGCCCTTCCTGACTGATTTTATTGAGGCTTGGGACCAGTGGCTGGGGTTTGGGCAGGAATCGAACCTGAGCCTTCCGCATGGTGGGAAAGAAAACTACCACGGAACCACCAATACCCATTAGTTTATGGGTTTAAAATTACAATCAGAACTGATATCAGTTGAATAGAAACACAGCTGTGGTACGGGTGGCATGAGCAGTTTACCAGGTCAGCAATTAAAACAGAGTAGTGGTGCCGTTTGAACCATCAGTTAGTTGTCTTTCACTTGTTTGTATGTCATGGTAGTCATGTGACCATGTGAATGTCTCCAATTCAAGCCCATGAGCTGGGCAGGTTAATGGGAAGATCACCCAGTCAGATGGGTTAAGTGCGGCTGGGTCACCTAAGGTCTCCCCACTGGAAGCCTTGCGTGGGATTGGTGAGGCGGAAAGCACATCACTAACTTTATATAGCAATGCAACCATCAGTCACTCTACAGAATGCACGATTCCATGATGTTACATTAGTTTAAATAAAACTGGGATTTAAAAAATAAACGTAAACATGTTAGTCTGGCTGAAATTGTACTAAACCAAACCTCTTGAAGGAGGACTAGCACACTTCGATGATGTGTTTGGGAGTCGAGGTGCTTTTGCACGTATAACTCGGTCGGACACAGGAAGTGACCTATGAGCTCTGCTCATGCTCCACAGTTCTCCCCCTGGGATTTGACCTGGGAGTCAAGAAAAAAATGGGGAAGAAGCCGCTAATAACACGGCGGTGTCGTCTGCCTTCAGATAACACCATGAGCAGCCAAAATACCCCAAATGATTAGAACCTAACTAGCATTATATCGATGTGGTGACTTTGTGGCACCTAGTCACGGAGGACAAATGGTGCGTTTGGTTCCTCTTCTGAAAGTTTGATTAGGTGTGCATAATGGGGAGTCATATTTTATGAATATAGTGTGGAAAAGTCCTGATCCCCCCTAATTCTTCATTTCAAATGTAAATTCAATTCAGTTCAATTAAACGCTGTAGATGAGGGCGGTATGGTGGTGTCGTGGTTATCTCTGTCGCTTTGCACCTTTAGGTTTCAGGTTCGATTCCCGCCGTGTGGAGTTTGCATGTTCTTCCTGTGCTTGGTGTTTCCTCCGGGTACTCTGGCTTCCTCCCAAAGACATGCAGTAGGCTTCTTGGCATAACCAAATTGCCTATAGTGTGCGAATGAACTTGTGTGTGTGTCCTGTGATGGATTGGCACCCTGTCCAGGGTGTACCCTGCTTCGTGCCCTAAGTCTCCTGGGATAGGAGTCTCAGGATGAAGCGTTCTAGACGATGAGTGAAGGAGTGATGTAGATTAAATGAAAGGAATGAGAACATGTGTTGCACTGTGACGGGCTGCGATATGCCTAAAGATAACAATTTAAAAACTGGTTATTTATGTAACAACCTCATCTCCCCTCTCGTCTGTTCCAACCACTCAGTATTGAGCTTCAGCAGTAAACTAATCACCGTCCTGATCATCTGTCATCATCTGCACCTGTTTTTCATGGTTCATGCCTTCAGTTAGATGTTTTTTTATTTTTTTTTATGCTTTAATGATTCATAGGTCGCTGTGTGCCTTAAACAAACAAAAACCATTCCTCTGAAACTGCTCATCAGACTGAGAAATGATGAGGGACGAAAATGTCTAATACATAATAAGGTCTGGAGCTTTGAAAGCAAAATCTGATAAAAAATAAGGGGGGCGGGGTGTCAAGACTTTTGAACAGTACTGTAGCTATATATTTCTATATTTAAATAGTTATGAATTTGAATAATGGATACCGCAGTGGTGTAAGCTGGAGTGTAGTTACACAGCATGGTTTAAAGGAAGGAATATCAGCTGCGAGAAAACTCTTTCTTTCTTTCTTTCTTTCTTTTTTAATTGATTGATTCTTTCTTCCTCCGTTGCTCTCTTTTTATTTGAGGAAAAGTGGAAAATAAAATCTCTTTATCCATCATTTCCCATTTCTTTTTCCATGCCTTTATCTTCTGCAGTTGTTGATCAGAAGCCCCGCTGTCCTTAACGTCGTTCCCGTGGACCTTTTATTCCTCGGCTGTACTGCAGTTACTCCCTGAAAGTACAGTACATCCAGTGCCAGGCTTTACACACCTTTACAACAACACCAGGACAACAACACAACTTGTGCTGTTCATTACAATCATAGAAATAAGCGTACAAATCAGTACACACTCTCTCTCTCTCTCTCTCTCTCTTGCGTTTTCTTGTGTTCTTGCGTTTATTCTTTTTTAAAGAAGTTAAAAAAAAACTTTTCACTTTTTCTCAAAGGATGTTTTAAAAACTCCTTTATCGTTTTCTTATCTGTCTAGTCTTTGTTCTTTTCTTCCTTTCTCTTTTTTTCTCATCTTTTCTTCTGTTGCTTCTTTTTCTTTTGTAGTTTAACAAGCTTAATTTTTATTAGGATATGATACAGCAAAGGCTTTGTTTCTTTACACACACACACACACACACACAGGCTCTTGTTTCTCAGGCTGTGCATACTTACAGAGGCGTGGACCCTATATAAGAGACTGTATACCCGTCGCCTCGGCAACGGCGTGGAGTGTTTTAGTCGCCTGGCGAGTGCGAGCGAGTGTTTGGCATGGTTACAGGAATGCGGGAGGAGTCACACACCAACACACACTCACTCATGAATATCCCCTTATACACAAACATACAAATGAACTCGCACAAGGTCAGTCTCACACACACACACACACACACACACACACACACACACACACACAGCACCAGCACAGGCATTCATTATCTGTCCCTGGGAATCATCTGTTCCGCCTGACTTTTGTATGTGTGTGTGTGTGTGTTGGCAGGAAACATTAGATAAGCAGTAGTTGTGGCAACGAGCAAACACACAGGGCCGAGCAGCTGGATTAGATATTTGTCGTGTGCGGATCTGACAGCCGTGTGCCATCCTGAGCCGTAAGCCGCGCACTCCGGCTTCACATGTGGACTGTAGAACATCTTGTTTCTCAGCATTCACCTTCCCGAGACAACGACTACACACACTTTAGGACGAGGTTTTATGTAGAACCCTAAAATCAAAAAGGATTCCAAGTACAATATATATATATTTTTTTTTTTTCTGGAAGCTACGAACACTTAATTAATTATCCAAAGAACCGTGTTCCAAATCTGAAACCAAATAGTCTGACTGGTTTCAGGATTTAAGGAGAAAATAATTACTAATAAGTTTGACTTTCTTTAGTCGTCCCTCCTGGGCTTTATGTAGAATCCTCAGAAGAGGAGGTTTTCTTAGCAGAAATGATCCCAAATAAAGAGTACCTTTACTTATCCAATAAACCCCCCAAAAAAACCTTTTTTAAAAGAGTGTACCAAAAACCAAGAATTTTTTTTTTACATACCTGACTATTTCTGAATTTTGAATTTTAGCAGTAATTTAAACTTAAAGTGGGGCTTAAACAGTTGAGGCCCTGGGAGGCTGGTTGGAGGGTTGAGGGTTCGAACCCTGCCACCGCTGGGTCGCCGATATTTGACCCTTGAGCAATGGCCTTAACACCAACTCCTCTAATGTAAACCCAGCCCCTGATATTCAGACGCGAAATATATCCCGTGTAAAACCTGTGGCTGTGATCCTGCGGATCCAATGATCCGATGTGGAAACCCCAAGAATAAAGGGACAAAAGCTCAACAAAATCTCAAAAGTTTGAGTTCTTCTGTTGTTCCTCTTGAAGAACCCTGCTTTTCAAGAACTCCAAATTATTGGCCTTTTCCCCAAAAAAAATAAAATGAAGTAAAAACAGGAACCTGTCAGGGGTTTAACATTTAGCTACCTATCTGGTGCACTCTGGGTTTGTTGGATAGCTAAAGGGTTTGAGCTCCCATAAATGAATGTTTCTGATAGTTTGTATGGTGTTATGGAGAACTACACAAACAATTAACCAGCCAGGACCTCATGCAGCTCAACAAAAAAGTTATCATCTCACAAGACTCAAATTATTATTATAGGCCAGGATTAATAAAATGACAATGATACATTATAAAACCCTGAAAGGACAGAGCTGAACCATCAACTTTCATGATTGCCAGACCATTTCCATACACACACAGTGTGATGAGATCTCACATGATTGGGACTAAACAGCTGTGTGTCCATAAGTAAACCACTTGTTAGTGAGACTCATCAGGGAAAAAAAGCCTTCAGGTTTCTAGGGAGCATAAAGACTGGACTTTGGAGTGATGGATAAAAGGTCATGTGACCTGATGAGTCCAGACTGAGTCTATCCCAGAGTGATGGGCGTGTCAGGGTGAGAAGGGAAGCACATGAAGCGATCATGCCTAGTGTCCACATGCCTAGTGTTCTACAAGCCCCTGGAGACAGTGTTATGATCTGGGGTTGATCAGTCGCTCAGGTCGAGACTCAGTAACGTTATGGGGCAGCAAAATGAAGTCAGCTGACCACCTGAATGTACTGAATCACCAGAGGATCACATCTATGGAGGGTTTCTTCCCTGAACAGATGGATTCCAGAAGTTAAATTGTGAGAGTGGTCCTGGGAGCATGAGGAATCATTTCCACACATGACCTGGTCACCACATTGTGTGCTGTAATCCAAGCTATAAGCAACAGAAGAACATTTTTTCGCCCGTGTGACTTTTCCGGCCCGGGAGCTTGTAAGCGTCATGGTGGTTGTTTAGGTTCTACTTTAAACGAGATTTTATTGGACAATTTTTAATAGAAAAAAACCTCTGAGAACAACTGATGATCCTTTCGATGGTTCTTAGTTTACAGTAAGTGTAGATTAGCTGGTGACAGATCGTCAGTATCGTGTTCTTTTTACTACTTTATGGGTAAATAGAAAGATGACGTCTGACTTATTATTGGTTGAAGAAAAAGTGTGCAAATAAATCAAGTTCACAAACTCTATGAGCCCTGACATGTTAGATATCTAATGCATAATTATTATTTTTTTTGCATTAGATGCTAATGTTGCTAAAAATAAAAAAAAAAAAAAAAAACGGAAAAAAATATAATCACTTTTTTTCCAGTTCTTCTTTAGTAACACTAATGTGGAAATCCATGTTATCTATATTTCAATGTAGTCCAACTAGGGAACGTGGACGCCAATGGTGACCGTTGTATTTATTCCCATTTTTCACACATGCATTCACACTATGGGCAATTTGGGAACGCCAATCATTCTAATGTGCATGGACAAATGTTCACTATTGTTTTGATGGCTGACATTTTGTAAAAAAAAAAATCTCTTATTTGCCTTAGGATTATCTATGAGATTTTACACCATCAATAATAATAATAATAATAATAATAATAATCATCATCATCATTATCATCATCATTAGCATCATTTTTTAAAAATCACAACAAAGATTTTGCAATTCAAACAAAAATATCCAAATATTTTTTTTGGTTAAGAAAGTCTTCCTAGGACATTATTATTTTTATTATCTTTGTAGCAAATAAAGCTATAAAAACTTCACTGAAAAAAAAACAACGTTAGCATCAAATGCCCATGAACTCTTGAGCAATTCTCAGCTGTAACCTTGTGGTTTGTGTGTTATAGGTGATGAGTCGTGACTTCCCACTGATGAGGACACACTGACACAGAGGGAGAGATGCTGAACTTAGAGGAAGAGCCCATCAAATACGGCGAGCTCATCGTCCTCGGGTAAGAATCTAAAAGAACAAAAATGACAAATAAAAAACATAGTTGCAAGCAGCGATGATTGGGCCCAAGCACCCGTGCCATCGCCGCCAGGCGCACCAGAACGACAGTGGACACATGCATTTAAAGAAGACATACTAATAATAAAGAAGGCACAAGGGGAATTTTATGTTAAGACCTTTAAAAAGTCCCAGATGCTGGGGGGAAAAAAACCATCACACTATGATGTCACTCGGCGTAAGTTTAGATAATAAAAAATAAATAACTAAATGTTGCAGTCGATTACATAAGGAGGAAATTAGCATCATTTGTAATAGAACTAAAGATTTTTTTCTTTGCTACTGGTTTTCATCGCAGATTAGACCTGGTTTATTTGTGAGATTCGATTTGAACGAGTCAATGAGTATAAATCGTTTCTTTTGATTGCTCGGTTCTGATAAGCTCTGCCTTATTTAACTGTAAAAAAATGGGTAAAAATGAAAATTTCACACACACTGTAACAGATATCATTCGGGTACGTTTGGACAAACTGCATTCCACAGACACACACACACATAAACACACCGGTGAATGAATCGTTTAACCGAATCGATTCAAACGACTCAGTATGACTCACTGTTGTTGAATCACTTCTGTGGAATAAAATGTCCTGAAACTCCGCAGTTGTTTTTTAAACCATGTGTTAGGAAACGGGTGATGATGTAATAGTTCAGCTCTCAGACTGGTGGAAACATGGCTGTTTTGGAGCGTGTGTGTGTGTGCGTGTGTGTGTGTGTGTGTGTGTGTCACTCTGCCAGGCCATAAACAGTTACACTGGCTAAAATTACCCATACATTTAATACAGGGGGATGGCTTATGTGGTGTGTGTGTGTGCGTGTGTGTGTGTGTGTGTGTGTGTGTGTACAGGTGCAATGGCTCATTCCCAGGAGGAAACCGAGGCAGGAGGAAGAGTTGCTTCAGTCTCTACAGGCGAGTCACAGCTAATGGAGTCAAACCTGGAACTGTACACATCGCATGCAGCCCAGAGGCAGCCAAGGTACACACACACACACACACACACACACACACACACGTCTACACATAAAGCCCAAACACATTCTCATAGAAACACACAACCACACATACACAGTGCACACATTATGCTTATTACTTCTCTAACACAAAAAAATGAACACACACACACACACACACACACACACACACACACACAAGGTACGTCATCCTTAGCACATGAGTCAGACCATCTAAAGCCATCTGGAATGGTTTGGTGTGTGTTTACACAGTATGACACATGATGGATAAATCCCAACACACACACACACACACACACACACACTAAACTCGAACACTCGAACACTCACTATTGTTTTCCTTTGCTGCAGATGATCAGTAAGAACAGTCAGCACAGTGTGTCGTACACGCTTTCAGACGCAGAGACGGTGGTGGTGGAGTACACAGACGACAATGAGACAGATATGTTTCAGGTACACACACACACACACACACACACGCACAAACACAAGGTGCCGTTCACCGCAGTGTTTGACTTCTCTCTCTGTCTGTCTCTCAGATCGGTAGATGCACCGAGAGCCCTATCGACATTGTGGTGGCGAACCCAGCCGGCTGTAGTCATGGTAACGGACTCTCAGGCTCCTACCAGAGCACCATCTCCCGCTTCGCCTGTCGGATTGTGTGTGAGCGGTCTCCGCCCTACACCGCCCGAGTGTATGCTGCCGGCTTCGACTGCTCCAGGAACATCTTTCTCGGGGTGTGTTTACATACAGCACACACACACACACACACACACACACACACACACTCAAACACACCAGAAACATAAATTAGGATGTAGTTACTTATTAATTTAGTGTTTGTGTGTTTGTGTGTGTGTGTGTGTGTGTGTTTTGTAGGAGAAGGCGTCTAAGTGGCCTTCCTTCGGTGGCCAGATGGACGGTTTGACGACTAACGGCGTTCTGGTGATGCGGCCGAAGGGTGAATTTAGCGGCTCTCCTGAGCCTGGTGTGTGGAGGGAGGTCTCCGTCTGTGGCAATGTTTACACACTCCGAGTGACCAGAGCTGCTCAGAGCAAGGGCCAGCAGGTCAGATATCATTCACACACACAGCACAGATTTTGTGTGATATGTTGCCCCCTGCTGGATGTACAGAGTCAGTACAGGTGATTTATTTCCTCCTCTCTAAAACTCTGTCCCTTTCTACCTGCGTCTTCTCTTCCCTCCTTCTATCTCTGTCCAGGTGAGCGATGAGTCTCAGGTGCTGGTGGACGGCTCTCTGATCGACCTGTGTGGCGTGACCCTGCTTTGGCGTTCGGGCGCCGCGCTCTCGTGCTCTCCCGGACCGGAGCACATGGAGGCGCTGAGGGTGAAGCTGAACGCCGCGCGTCCACACTGTCCTGTCCTGCTGCACACTCTGGCCTTCCCCAGCCTGGATGACGCCGAATCCCATCAGCCGCGGCAACCCTGGGCTTACCTTTGCTGCGGCCACGTGCACGGCTTCCACCCGTGGCGGGGCAGGGGGACCGCCATCAAACATGTGGAAGAGAAGGAGGAGAACGACGAGAACGTGATGAAGGTCGGAAGGGAAGGAGACAAGGAGAGGGAGTGCCCTCTGTGTCGCGCACGAGGGCTGTACGTGCCGCTGACGCTGGGTCGCGAGTCGCGGCTGTGTGTGGACGCAGGGCCACCATCCCATGCATTCGTGCCATGCGGCCATGTTTGCTCAGAGGCCACAGCAGCATACTGGAGTAAAACGCCACTGCCGTGTGGTGCTAGTTCTTTTTACCCAGCTTGCCCCTTCTGCATGAAGCAGCTAGCATGTGACAAACACTACGTCAGGCTCATCTTTCAGGGAGCGCCAGATTGAGCATCCATGTACGCGTGTGTGTGTGTGTGTGTGTGTGTGAGTTTGGACAGCTTTCTTCACTGCCAGACTGACTGCTGCTCAAATCTTAATGGTATTTCTGTCACTAGTCCTTTGGCGTTGTCTCATTGGCCTTCCCATGTTCCCTCACCCTCCTCACCATGCGTCACCACACCTGAGTGTCTTGAAAGACGCTTGTGGGAACCCTGCCTCCACTTGTGTACTTAAACGCCTTTAGGACGTGAGAACTCTATGACACGAAACAGCACTTTGCATTCTAACAGTGCCTCGGCTGAACCTGGGAGTCTGTATTGTTGGCACAAATGAATTGAAATCATTATTTATGTATAAATATGAATAAAATCAGAGAACCGAGTGTTTAATTGGGAGAGTCAAAAAAAATAAAAAATACAACTGACCAATCCTAAGCCCCAGCCGGTGAATCTTCTCAACAACCAGAGGCTAATGTCGTCCATACAAAAAGGTCCTGGAGGTTAGAAAAGGTTTAGTTTTGCTGTGAAAGAGTCCGCTAACCCCCAGTCTGGCTAGCTTATTTATTTATGACAGCTTTTCGGTGTGACACTAGCCTTCGGTTTATAATACCTAGCTTTACAGTATGATTAGTGAGCTGGCTAACTGTTTACGTTGGCTAGCTTACTCCACAGATTGCAATGCTAGCTGGCTAATCTTTCAGTCAGACTGTTGCTGCTTTCTCGCTAACGTTAATTTCTTTTTTTTTAATTACAATTTAATGCACAGCTAACATTTTAATCTCACAGCAATTGTTCACTCATACAGGACCCTTCTGTGAATAACCTGTTTGTATATTGGGCATGAAAATTGTGTCCTGCTGGTAAAATCCTTAAAGCTTTCCCGAGGCAATTGTGGGTAGCAGCTTAGCTGTAGCTTAGCACTTATTTCAAGTACAGCGGTACCTTGGCATACAAACGCCCCGCCGTAAGAATCTTTGGCTTCAGAAATAAAATTTAGCAAGAAATTGTCGGCATACGAGTGACCGAACCGAGCCAAGCCGCCTGCCAAGTTGCCATACGTCCGAGAGCCTTGTGATAGTGGAAAGCCAAGTGAAGCGAGTTTACATATTGTTTGTGGTAAATAGCGCCATGGGTGCCAAGAATGTTAGCAGGGACGGTAGAAAAGGTAGCCGCTTTCAGTTTGGTTTTTTAAGCTGTTTAAGGTTACGTGAGGTTTAATGTCTATTTATTCATATTTTACTTCATTTACATGTCTTTTCTAAATGTTTTGAATGTTTTTTTAGATGGAAAAATATGATTTTAGAGTTGGAAATTGGTAATATTGGTAACATTTTTGGCTGGCTGGAACGGATAATCTGCATTTACATTATTTCCTATCTGAAAATGCGTTTCGCAATACGAAATATAGCCTTAAGAACTCGCCTCCGGAACGTATTAAATTCATATGCCGAGGTACCACTGCATATGTACTGCATATGTACTTCACTTGAGTATTAGTTTTAGTAGAGGGTCCTTTTAACTTTTACTCCACTCAAAAGTAGAGCTAATATCTGTACTTTTACTTAATGCCATAGCGATACCCATCCATATCAGTGTGTAGTATTTAAAGTGGGAACTTCGCCACCTGCTGAAAGATTATATTTACCTGCGTGACTTGCTTTTCCTTCCAGACACATATAATAACATAAAAGGTGTTTGAAATCAGAAGCTGTTCGCAGGCAGTGAAGAAAACAGTATGTTCACAATCGGGGAAAGGAGAGAGAGAGATTATTTCACTATGAAAAGGCTACTGTGAGCTAAAACAAACTCAATACTTTTTTATGTTTAAGTACATTTGAAGGTGAGTACTTATACTCAGGAACACAAGTAAATAGAAGACGTCTACTTTTACTTGAGTAATACTTGCCATTGGGAATCTCTACTTATACTTGAGTACAGGATTTGCTGCTGAGCCGCAAGTGGGGAGTTAAAGAAACAGACCGGGGCTTGTGATTGGTCAAATGTAAAAGTAAAAAAAGACATTTCTCTCAGTTTGTCAGAAATATTATTCAGCTTGAACCCAGTAAACACCTCGGTATGCTTTCAGCACTACCTGATCTATTCAGGTAAATACAAAAGCCCTATGCAAAGATTTGGACTGTTACCCTGAAACATGGCCAACGAAGGACGTGTCTCAAATGAACACTTTTTCAGATCTTTAGTGGCACGTATCTAAACCATGCAAAAATGTCAAGAGAACTGGTCATTACACATGTTATTACTTCATTACACTATGTAGAAGGCTGTCTTGTCTCCTTCCTGCTTTAACATTCTATAAGTCTTTGGGGCCTGGGCCTCCATTATCCTCATGGCTTGCAGTTAAATTCTTCTCATTGCAGTTTAACATTGTTCATTCCAGTGTACGGCATGACTTTTGATTTTTTTTGTGTTTTTTTTTAACGTTATTAACCATGCTAACACACACTACAACTGATTTGTTTAAAATTTTGACTCTTGGGCATTTTTCAATAAAGATAATTATAAAAAACTGAATTGAATAAAGGTTTTTGTTAGATGTGTAAATGACCAGCTACTATCACATGACGCTATACAAATGACGGCCAAACCTGCATTTTTCAATGAATGTATACACCAGATTTGCTGAGCGTGGAGGAAAGTGGTTGGGATGAAGAAAATCTTGGATGTACGCTAAGTCTGCACCTAACCACAAATTACAAAGAAAGCAACAATCTTCATCGCCATCCGAGGCCTACAAGCTCCAACTGTTTTATCCAGGACGTGCGGGTCACCTGTGGCTCCTGACGCCTGCTTGCAACCATTACCTGCGATGCACCATCGCTGTAGACGTTCTGCAGTCTGATCCGGTGTTTAAGTAGGCCTGATCTAGGCCTGATGTACCTGTTTTCACGCTTTGACAACGCTGCATACTGTTAATTCAGTAAGGATGTTGCCTACTGTTACATTCAGTGAGGAACGCCTGTGACGGAACTACAGTACAGTACCTGACCCCTGTGTGCTACCATTATCTGAGAAAGAAGTGTGCGGTCAACTCACTGCTGCTTCTCATACTGATCCAACGTTTCGACAGGTCAGGACAGTCACCATAACAGGTGGCAAGCACTTACAGTGATGCTGCCCTACATTCTGTTAGGAGTAAGTGCCTTTTTTCTATATACAGGCTCACGGGGCGGGGGTGAGAGGGGGTATACCTGGAGCCTACCCCAGGAAACTTAGGGCACAAGGTGGGGTACACGCTGGACAGGGTAATTAGCCTGTTGTGTTCACTGTCGCTGGAGACGATCTGCAGTCTGATCCTGGGTTTCAGTAGCTATGAGCTTGGCCTGACGTACTCGTAACCGTATTTTTTCAATCGGTGAATAACACCTGCAACATGCAGTATGACATACAGAGTTGATGATGACACTGCCTATTGCTTTTAAGTAAAAACACCTTCTGGCCTGAATTTCTGTTTAACATATAGATAGTGTAGTGATGTCACAGAGGCACCTTTAGGTTCCGGATTCGATTCCCGTTTCGAGTCTGTGTGCATGGAGTTTTGTATGTTCTCCCTGTTTGGTGGGTTTCCTCCCACAGTCCAAAGACATTTACATTTGGGCATTTGGCAGATGTTCTTATTCAGAGCGACTTACATTTTTATCTCATTACACATCTGAGCAGTTGAGGGTTAAGGGCCTTGCTTAAGGGCCAAACAGTGGCAACTTGGTGGTTGTGGGGTTTGAACCTGGGACCTTCCAAACTGTAGTCCATTGCCTTAACCACTGAGCTACCCCTGGCCCGTACATGCAGATAGGCTAATTACCCTGTCCAGCGTGTACCCCACCTTGTGCCCTAAGTTTCCTGGGGTAGGCTCCAGGTATACCCCCCTCCCCCCCGCCCCGTGAGCCTGTATATAGAAAAAAGGCACTTACTCCTAACAGAATGAAGGGCAGCATCACTGTAAGTGCTTCCCACCTGTTATGGTGACTGTCCTGACGCAGGAAGTCTCACAGAGAGCCTCGAACTAATAATTAGTCTTGTGGAGAGAGACTTACACAATGGCACTGCAGCCGGGTAGATCTTAACTGCTATTCATACAAACATAGGAAGTGAGTTAGTTTGGTTTTTGATTCTATGGTTCTGACCTGATGGTGCCCTTGACCTTTAGACCTGACCACACTTCTCTTTCTCTATCTCTTTGTCACTTCCTCTTTCTCCCTGACACTTTCTCTCCTGGCACTACATTAGACCATCTCCATTACAACGAAACCAGTAACTTCATTTACAATAAATATATTGATGGTAGAACCCGTCTGGCGAAGCCTTCGTTACATTGCACTCTCTGTAGTTAAGCCAAGAGATGTTTGGTTGGAAGGATGGAATGCCCAGTGTCACGCTGAACCAATATAACCCCAGTTCAACTCAGCTTTATCCCAGTCACTGCAGGACATCAGCGGTTCCTCAGGAAGCTTCGGTGCAACTAAAAATCTCCTAAAATACAGTAATATTGTCCATAACGCGCAAACTGTTCACACACAGAGACATGATGTGGGAATCAAACCGCAAGGTGTGCGAGGCGACAGTGCCACCGTGTCACTTATAACCAACTTATAATAAATAAATAAATAAATAATAGAAACAGTTACTGTACATCCATAGCCTAAATAAACGTGTGTGTGTGTTTGTGCTATTTTTTACTAATGCAAATAGTATAAATAAAACGAAAGAAGAGTTTTTACTCTTGTGTGTTGTAACACTGTACAATACAGAGGAAGGAAGGACAAATTTAAAAAAAAAAGAAACACGATTAAGAAATCGTGGCCAATCTGTGTGGTAACGCCATAACCCCAACCACGTGCCATTACTACACCCAGCAGTGTGAGTGTTTAAACCCTCAGCACTACTCGTGTTTTTTTCCTGGTTGCGAGCGATGAACATCCCTTCCTGAGGTCAGACATTTTTTTTGAGCTATTTATTAAATGATCTATTCATTTTGATTAAAAATCATTAAAATCTTAACTTTAAGTTAGTTTTTCTTTCGGCTTATTCATTACGGTATTGCTGTTACCTCATCTTCATCACACTGTATTTCATCGTGAGTCAGTTTCCACTACCTACAAGCTAAATACGTAACTTCTCCCCCAAAACAATCACACTTACTAGGGGTTAAGGTTAGGGTTAGGGTTAGGGGACATTAGGGAATCTGTATGCATCAGTATATTAATCTAGTTTATGCCTTATGATTTGCCTGTACACCTCATATTAAAAGTATGATTTACAAGTATTCTTCACACGCCAAACTACTAGTGTAAATGACAATCCTCTGGTCATGGAGCACTTGCGTGTGATGTCAGACCCACATTAGCGTTATTAAGCGTCCCATGGTATTCAATTAGCATTAGCTATACTTTTATTGTTTATATTGTATACGTTTATTAATTTATTTATTCATTTTTTAATCAACTATACAAACATGACTGAGCAAAGACTTTACAAAGAAAAATGGGTCAGACAGGCAAAGAAATAGCACAAATACACAGGATCACATGCTCTTATTGCTGTTTTTGTTGTATAAATAATAATAATAATAATATGCTCATTTTGAGAGTTCTACATTTTTGCGACATCATTCACATATTCCGGTGGTGATAAAATTGACCCTTTATGAAAGTACAGTAATGATAACTTTTTCTCTACCTATAAGTTTAACCTCTAGTCGTCACATATACATTACTGGTCAGTAAAATTCTTTATTCTTCATATATCCCAGCTTCTCGTTAGTAGGCTGGGAATCAGAGCGCAGCATCAGTGATCATACTGGACCCCCGAAGCAGACAGGGTTAAGGGCCCGACAGTGGCAACCTGGGGCTCGACCCACCAACCTTCAAATCAGTTACTCAGAACCTTAACACACTGACCCACCACCGCCCCTATACAGTATGCCATACAACATACCCGACATATCCGAAAACCTAAATACACAGTCTGAAGTCTAAAACCTCACACACACCAACAAGGCCTCCATATACTGTATGCACACACACATACACACAAGTTTTCCAGTTACTTTTTGTAAATCGCACTGTATTGTACACACTAAATTGCTCAATACACCAGTGTTAGTGTAAGCGCAGAGAAACTCAGTCACTCAAACAGGTAAGTAGTAACAACGTTTTGATTATATCAATGATAGTTTAACATTCAATCTTACCTGATGAGTGAGTATCAGTAGTACCTGATGCGCTGTAATCTGGTTCCTCATCATGTGTTCAGTAAAATCTGTTGGAGTAAATTTTGCCAGATTCATTATTATTATTATTATTATTATTATTTGACTTAGCTGTATTATCTGTAATGAAGCCACGGCATGATGGTTAGGACTTTCGCATCGCACCTCCAGGGTCTGGGTTTGATTTGCACCTCCAACAGTCCAAACACATGCAGATTAGGCTCATTGGTGTTCCCCAAATTCCCTGTACTGTATCTTGTAATGGTCTTGCCACCCTTGCCCACCCCGACTTGTGCCCCAAGTCCCCAGGGATAGGCTCCAGGCCTCCAATGGCCCTGTAGAGGATAAGCGATATAAAGACTGAGTGAGTGGATATTATCTGTGGCAACACTTTCAGCTGACCTGCCAGCTTTGAAACTGAGCAGCATTTTTCCATGTGTAGTTTGTATACAGGCAGCATGATGTCACTGAGATTGGCTCCTCCCCTTCAACTGCTGTTTCTGCTCGTCTTGATTTCACGTGAGTTACAGCTATTAGAATGGTTTTCTCCCCTATAAACTGTATATATATATATATATATAGTACCAGTCAAAAGTTTGGACACAAAGTGGATTTATTTTTTACATTCGAGAACAACTACTGGATTTTTTCAAAACTATGAAATACCACACATGGCATTAGGTAATTATATACGAACAATAACAGCAACAGTCAGTTAACACGTGAAGGTCAGCTGTTCCGGATCAGTTCTTACAAAAACAGTATTGTGTTTGAGTGCATTTGCAAAAACCCATCAAGCTCCATGATGATGAAACTCTCTCTCATGAAGACCTTCCCAGGTAAACAAGACCAAACCATACCTCTGCTGCAGAGGAGACGTTCATTTAGAGCCTCAGAAATCACCAATTAACAACCAGCACCCCAGATTAGAGCCGTTATAAAGCTTTACAGATCAGAAGTAGCAGAAACATCTCAATATCAACTGTTCAAAGGAAAATATTGTATATTTTGGTTGAACGTCTCAGTATTGTTTTACAGTGTAGAAAGAAACAAAAATCAGAAACGACCATGAAGTCAGAAGGTGTGTCCAAACTTTTGACTAATATTGTGTATTCGTGTCCTTTGTGATATTTGTGTCTGTTCAGTGTCAGCAGTTCTGTGTTCAGTTCTGCTTCCTCTCTCTTATTGTACTGCATCAGGAGTATTACAGTACTTGTGTAATTTTCATTGCGTGCCTTCACGAGACCGTGTGTGACTTCAGGAATCCTTCCATAGTCCATGCGATACTGTATTTACATGCTTTACCAACACATCTCTGCATTTCCAATTGCAGGAGTTGGTTCTCAGGAGTGGAGCGTGCATTATAGATCAAAGTCTATCTGTGCTCTAAAGGGATCTACAGTGACGATGAGCTGCAATTACACATATCCAGCAGCTTACAAAGTTGAGAGAGCTTTCTGGAGCAGACAATTGGCTATAGAAAATGAGCCTCCTGATCTGTCATTGGACCCGAAGTACCAAAGCAGGGTCCAGTACCTCGGAGACAGACTGGGTAATTGCGGTCTCAGACTGAGTGGTGTGACAGAACAAGACCAAGGCAAATACTACTTCAGGTTTATAACGACCCCTGCAGAAAAGTATCAAGGTAAAGATGGAGTTCACCTTTCTGTCAGAGGTAAGATACATCAGCTGAAATAACATACTGTATTCCTTAGTGCGTCCGATTCATCCAGCAGTGCAGTAACACTATTGTATTGTCTTTTCATTAAAAAAAACTGTTTCTAAAACATAGGAGAGGAGCAGAATTCAAACAAGCAGTGAACAAAAGCTACAATCTTATTAAGAAACTTTACTGCTCCAGTGTTTCTGCCCTGCTAGGTCATTCTCATCTGCATAATCACATGCAACCTAAGTCAATGGCGTTTTTTATATTGATTTTTTCAGAACCAAAGACATTTACATTTGGCAGACGCTCTTATCCAGAGCGACTTACATTTTTATCTCATTACACATCTGAGCAGTTGAGGGTTAAAGGCCTTGCTCAAGGGCCCAACAGTGGCAACTTAGTGATCGTGGGGTTTGAGCCTGGGATCTTCCGAACCGTAATCCAATGCCTTAACCACTGAGCTACCCTTGGCCCCATGTCTCATGACCCATTGACATAAGACAAAAGACATCCAATAAAATGCTAAAAGCACAGCTCTGCTTCAAGCTATGTTTCCTGCTCAGTGTACTGTGGTGGTAGACCAGGTGGCACACCATTTCCCAGTCATTTTAGCCCTGTATCAGCAATGCCCTACCTTGTCCTAGCAATGTCATGCCCTTTTCTGGCAGGGCCTGCTCTGTCACGCCAATGTCTTGACCTGTCGCGGCAATGCCATAGCTTGTCCTAGCAATGCCATGCCCTGTCACAGCAGTGTCATGACCTATTCAAGCAATGCCATAACCTGTTCTAGCAATGCCGTGACTTATTCCCAGCAATACCACGCACTGCTCGAGCCACACCCTGCTCCATCTGCACCACCTAGCTTTAAAGACCTCCTGTTTACACCACCTGCCGGCTTCAAGGATGATGTGCTGGCATTTCACGTGGCTTTCTGAACATCACGCTGGTGTTGCCTGCCTTGGTGAAGGCATGTTGGTTCTGACTCACAGCTTTAGGAACTTCATGCACCACCCAAGGACAAAAGCAGCCTTTCCTGTCCCAAGCCCTTATCCAGTCACAGACAATCACAAGTTCTATGCCATAGTTTTGTGTTTGGTTTTTGGTTTATTTTCTGAGATGTTTGATAAAGCTTTTCCTTGGTTACGTCCCATCTCCAGATCTGCAGGATGTGCTAAACTATACAGTAATACTTCTATTCTCTTAGGCGTGATTTATAAGGCCAGTACTTTAATTTCTGGCTCTTGATTTTTATTTTCATTTTTTTCCTGGCCCTTTTAGCCTCTTGGGAAAAAAAAGGATCATCAAAAAAATTGTACACTAGATTTAAAATGTCCGAATGTGGCAAATACAAGATAAACCAGATTGTTTTTAATTCAGCTACAGTGGTGTGAAAAACTATTTACCTGATTTCTTATTCTTTTGCATGTTTGTTACACAAAATGTTTCTGATCATCAAACACATTTAACTATTAGTCAAAGATAACACAAGTAAACACAAAATGCAGTTTTTAAATGATGGTTTTTATTATTTAGGGAGAAAAAAAATCCAAACCTACATGGCCCTGTGTGAAAAAGTAATTGCCCCCTGAACCTAATAACTGGTTGGGCCACCCTTAGCAGCAATAACTGCAATCAAGCGTTTGCGATAACTTGCAACGAGTCTTTTACAGCGCTCTGGAGGAATTTTGGCCCACTTATCTTTGCAGAATTGTTGTAATTCAGCTTTATTTGAGGGTTTTCTAGCATGAACCGGCTTTTTAAGGTCATGCCACAACCTGGCTAGGCCACTCCAAAGTCTTCATTTTGTTTTTCTTCAGCCATTCAGAGGTGGATTTGCTGGTGTGTTTTGGATCATTGTCCTGCTGCAGCACCCAAGATCGCTTCAGCTTGAGTTGACGAACAGATGGCCGGATATTCTCCTTCAGGATTTTTTGGTAGACAGTAGAATTCATGGTTCCATCTATCACAGCAAGCCTTCCAGGTCCTGAAGCAGCAAAACAACCCCAGACCATCACACTACCACCACCATATTTTACTGTTGGTATGATGTTCTTTTTCTGAAATGCTGTGTTACTTTTACGTCAGATGTAACGGGACACGCACCTTCCAAAAAGTTCAACTTTTGTCACGTCGGTATTATCCACAAGGTATTTTCCCAAAAGTCTTGGCAATCATTGAGATGTTTTTTTTAGCAAAATTGAGACGAGCCTTAAATGTTCTTTTTGCTTAAAAGTGGTTTGCGCCTTGGAAATCTGCCATGCAGGCAGGTCTCTTTCTTATGGTGGAGTCGTGAACACTGACCTTAATTGAGGCAAGTTCTGCAGTTCTTTAGATGTTGTCCTGGGGTCTTTTGTGGCCTCTCGGATGAGTTGTCTCTGCGCTCTTGGGGTAATTTTGGTCGGCCGGCCACTCCTGGGAAGGTTCACCACTGTTCCATGTTTTTGCCATTTGTGGATAATGGCTCTCACTGTGGTTCGCTGGAGTCCCAAAGCTTTAGAAATGGCTTTATAACCTTTACCAGACTGATAGATCTCAATTCCTTTGGATCTTGGCATAATGTCTAGCTTTTGAGGTGCTTTTGGTCTACTTCTCTGTGTCAGGTAGCTCCTATTTAAGTGATTTGTTGATTGAAACAGGTGTGGCAGTAATCAGGCCTGGGGGTAACTACAGAAATTGAACTCAGGTGTGATAAACCACAGTTAAGTTATTTTTTAACAAGGGGGGCAATCACTTTTTCACACAGGGCCATGTAGATTTGGAGTTTTTTTTCTCCCTAAATAATAAAAACCTTCATTTAAAAACTGCATTTTGTGTTCAATTATGTTATCTTTGACTAATAGTTAACGGGTTTTGATGAGCAGAAACATTTAAGTGTGACAAACATGCAAAAGAATAAGAAATCAGGAAGGGGGCAAATAATTTTTCACACCACTGTAAATCTCTAACTAGCTAACGTCTGCTAGCAGCTAAGCTGTTTTTATTTTTGAAAGGTAGATAATTAATAAGAGACAATAATCCCCAGTGACTGTATTGCATGTATCACCTCTTTCCTCTCATCCATAGAGCTTCAGGTTGTGATTCCTGATACGGTGGTTGAAGGAAAAGCAGTCACTCTCACATGTAAAACCGGCAACAGAATAAGCAGCAATTCAACATTTATCTGGAACAAAAATGGAAGTCGTCTACCCTCCTCGACTAACCTTCTCCACCTGCCGTCAGTAAGTCGGAGGGATGTAGGCAGATACAGCTGTGCTGTACAGAAACTTCAGTCCTGTGAAGTCACTCTTAGACTACAATGTAAGTACAGATTCACTCATTAAACAACATTACCATTTCAGGCTAAATCACGCTAGATTCGCCTCTAATTAATTAGCCTATACACATCAGTTGAAATAAAGTCACAGTAGATGCATTCTAACCTGGATTGCATTGCATGTGATTAACACATGTAAAAGCTGAACACTTTTTACACTCCCTTCAAGGCTGCAACTAACAGCATTTGAGCGCTAGCAATGGGAACATGCGGAGTGTGTCAAAACAGGAATTGCTTTCATGATCTCTTAGCATGACATAGGGAAAGCTTTTAGGAGAGTGAATACCAGAAAGTTATCTATCTCATCACAATCTCTACTGTATATCAACAAGTTGGCCTCAGATGCCAAGTACAAATCATGCTGTTTCATACCATGTTATAGATGAATCAAGACATGCAATGCCTGATTCAGGCCCTGTTTCATGCCACGCTACACCGGAATCATGGCCTGGTCCATGCTATGCCCAAATCATGCCCTCCTCTGTTCCATGCTTTGCCTAAATCATGCCATGAAATGCAAGACATATGGCATCCTTTGCCTAAAACATGCAATTTTCCATTAGAATCATGCCCTGCTTTGTCTGTGCCGGAGTTATGCTCTGCTTTGTCTGAGCTGTGCCCTACACTGGTTGAGCCATGCCCTGCTCTGCATGAGTCATGCCCTGTTCTGCACAAGTCAAACCCGGTTCTGCCAGGATAACACACCACATTGCTCAAATCACACCAACCTCGGCCTCTGCTAGACCCTATGATGTGCCCCAGTTTATATGATCCATCCCAGGCAATCTCTCTCAAGAGCCTAGTCATGCCATCACTAAGAACCAAAGGGGTGGCCCTTTAGCCACAAGCTCAAGCCAAGCTCCAAACCCATGCCCATGTCAAGCACCAAATGGGCAAGTTCCCACTGACTCACGCTAGGTCAAGCGCCAACCTGTGGATGTGAAGAACAGAAAGCTCTAGCTCAAGCACCCATTCCAGTGTTCCAAGTTTCTCCACAGTGCCTGTTCCAAGTTCTGGCCCAGTCACCAGCTCATGTGTCAAAAGTGACTTAATGATTTTTTTTTATTTTTTTTACATTTTTCAGTAATTTCACTGCTAAATTAAACTTCACAGTAATTTCACAGTCTGATTATTCAAAAAAGGAAAAATCATACTTTATTATTTGTCTTTCTATGCCTAGATGTTCCAAAGAATGTCTTAGTGTCCATCAGTCCCTCTGGTGAGATAGTGGAGGGCAGTTCGGTGACTCTGACCTGCAGCAGTGATGCTAACCCACCTGTGGAGCTCTACACCTGGTATAAGGGAAAATCCTCCATAGGAACAGGAAAAACCTACACCATCAGTAATATCAGCTCTGCGGGCAGTGGGAATTACACGTGCCAGGCTAAAAATAAACACGGACATCAGTCCTCTACTGCTGTGTCTCTGAATGTCCTGTGTGAGTTAATGGTGATTCATTACGGTCTAGGATACTCTCAGTAATCTGAAAGAAAGTGTTTCATTTGTATGCTGTATTTCCTTCTTGTCTGATTTAGATCCTCCAAAAAGAGTCTCAGTGTCCATCAGTCCCTCTGGTGCGATAGTGGAGGGCAGAACAGTGACTCTGACCTGCAGCAGTGATGCTAACCCACCTGCAGTGTATAACTGGTTTAAAGGAACAGTACTTAAAACCAAAGAAAAAATCTACATCATTAAAAAGATCAGGTCTGAGGACAGGGGAGAGTACAAGTGCAAGTCCAGCAACCGATACGGAGAGAAACACAGTGATGGAGTAACTCTAAATGTTTTTTGTAAGTGCTCGATGATTCGAGTTCACAAACCTTGCTGAAATCAATAAAAGGTTGACACTGCTTTTTAAACCCTAAATATTGTAGCGTTTTTACGCCGGGAAGAAGGCTGGAGAGACGAGTGAGCTTATTTGCTACCCAATGCAATGGCTGGGAGTACTTTATTAAGCACACAGCATGTAAGGCATGAGCAGCACCTTCACTCAGGAGCCTACATCCAATTCAGCACTAGCTTGAACTGGAGTACATTTCACACGTCACACACCTCAACACACACAACAGGGCCGAAGTCACTAACCCATCATGGTGAACACACCGACATCCCCGCAAGGCATGCTGGTCGTCAGCCGCCGCCCCGCCCACGCCACACTGCCCCCACCCGAGCTGTGACCGTCCCTGGTCACCATGACGAACTCCGTTTCGGAGGCGTGGAGGCGGTCGGCGCTGGCGGTGGGAACGCCGCCGTCCTTTGGCAGGTGAGGGATAAACGTGAACATAGTCCTGAGGCGGTCCGGCCTCCACAGAGTTCGATGTTTCATCGGCGTGCGGCTGGTAAGGCGCAAGACGGTCCCGGTGGAGCAAAACTCGTACCTGCCCCGCCAACCGCACCCGGTAGATGACATTGGAGAGCCGAGCAATTACCGTGCCGGGGCCCACCCAGTGAGACACACGCCCGGCCGAGAGCCCCCTCTTTCTTCCGGAGGAACACACCCACACCTGCTCGCCAGCAGCAAAATCTCGCCCCTGGCTGTGAGTGTCCACGCCCATTCGCCCCATAGGTGCCCCCACCCGAAAGTCTTGCAGCGGTGCCCGCGAGCGCTGTGTGGGGCCCTTCTTCCTGGCGATGAGCGGTTCCCAGTTCAGCTGGGGGACCGGCGAGACCGGCGGTGCGACTGCGGGTGACGCTCTGGGAGACGCAGTAAGACGGCTGCATGCTGGCTCGGACGGCTGATCACCACCGGAGGACCTGGAGGACTGCACGGGGGGAACGTCCTGCGTCGAGGGTTCTACGTCGCGACGGCGCTCCACTTGCTCGCAGTACCGGCCACCCGCTTTGCTGCCCGGCCGGCGAGGTAAAGCGCCGGTGTTAGCGCGCAGATTTCCCGCTCGGTCTGCTACCGGAAGTTCCGCCCCCCGGGTGTGTGCTGCTAACCTGGCTACCCCGAAGTTACCACGCAGAGTTCTGCTAGCCAAATTCAGCACCGCACCCCATCGCTCCAGAATCTCCAACCTCAAAATGCAGTCTTCCCCGACATTCCCCACAACGAACCCGTGGGAATAAGTTCGGCCACCAACCTGGACTCGCGCTGTGCGACACGCCCGTACCTTGTCGCAGCCCCCAGCAACGGTGCGGATGCTGAAGGCAGGATCAGGCCGTCGGCGAACACGCTTGCTTTGCCCCAGTACTCCAGAGCGCAGCAGCGAAACAGTGGAGCCGGTGTCCACGAGCGCTTGCAGTAAGACGCCATCCAGCACACAGTCAATGTAAAGCCCAGCGCGGCTTCCCAAGCGTCCTCCCGGCGCTAGTTTAGCGGCTGCTGGTGTACGCTGTCCCGTGCCTCGGCCTCGCCGCGAAACGTCGGAGCGCTGCTCGTTGCCTAGCCGCGACGGGTAGCCCTGTCCCCGGCTAGGTTCACAAACCGAGCGCCACTGAGCTGCGGCCGGTCGCTCGGCTCTTCCGCCGTGATGTACCGCCGATATGGGCTCAGCGCGCTCGGCCTCGCGCAGCGGCAGGTCGCTTTGCCGGCTAACGGCGCACGGAGCTGTATCTTGCTCCGGCGCTTGCGCAGCACCAGCCTCCGCCCCGAGATCCAGCGCCGGGATTTTCTTCTTCCCGCTCCGCGTTGGCTGACGTGGTGTGCTCGCGCTAGCTCCGTCAGGAAAGCGCTTCTTCTGCGCGAGTAGTCGCTCCGCTACTCGGCGGCCCGCTTGGATTTTCTGAAGGTCCTCCTTTGTGCGCTCGAACCCGTTATTCTCCATCCCACTTCTGACACCAATGTAGCGTTTTTACGCCGGGAAGAAGGCTGGAGAGACGAGTGAGCTTATTTGCTACCCAATGGGAGTACTTTATTAAGCACACAGCATGTAAGGCATGAGCAGCACCTTCACTCAGGAGCCTACATCCAATTCAGCACTAGCTTGAACTGGAGTACATTTCACACGTCACACACCTCAACACACACAACAGGGCCGAAGTCACTAACCCAAACACCTTTCCCCATCATGGTGAACACACCGACATCCCCGCAAGGCATGCTGGGGATGTCACGCCCCGCCCACGCCACAATATCTTACATGTGGTCGTGTCTTTGTATTTTTCAGATCCTCCAAAAAGCTCCTCAGTGTCCATCAGTCCCTCTGGTGAGATAGTGGAGGGCAGAACAGTGACTCTGACCTGCAGCAGTGATGCTAACCCACCTGTGGAGTATAACTGGTTTAAAGGAACATTATTCATAAGCAAAGGAAAAACCTACACCGTTAAAAACATCAGCTCTGAGAACACTGGAGAGTACAAGTGCAAGTCCAGCAACCGATACGGAGAGAAATATTCTTATAACACAACAGTAAATGTATTGTGTAAGTGGCTGATTGTTGGCATCCACTGAGCCACTGGGTCTCACTTAGATATTCTTAAGCTTCTCTTTTCCTTTTTTTTTAGATCCTCCTAAGAATGTCTCAGTGTCCATCAATCGCTCTGGTGAGATAGTGGAGGGCAGTTCGGTGACTCTGACCTGCAGCAGTGACGCTAACCCACCTGTGGAGCTCTACACCTGGTATAAGGGAAAATCCTCTATAGGAACAGGAAAAACCTACACCATCAGTAATATTAACTCTGTGGACAGTGGAGATTACACGTGCCAGGCTAAAAATAAACACGGACATCAGTCCTCTACTGCTGTGTCTCTGAATGTCCTGTGTGAGTTAATGGTGATTCATTACGATCTAGGATACGCCCAGTAATCTAAAAGGAAGTGTTTTTATTTGTATATTTCCTTCTTGTCTGATTTAGATCCTCCAAAGAGAGTCTCAGTGTCCATCAGTCCCTCTGGTGCGATAGTGGAGGGCAGTACAGTGACTTTGACCTGCAGCAGTGATGCTAACCCACCTGCAGTGTATAACTGGTTTAAAGGAACAGTACTTAAAAGCAAAGAAAAAATCTACATCATTAAAAAGATCAGGTCTGAGGACAGGGGAGAGTACAAGTGCAAGTCCAGCAACCGATACGGAGAGAAACACAGTGATGGAGTAACTCTAAATGTTTTTTGTAAGTGCTCGATGATTCGAGTTCACAAACCTTGCTGAAATCAATAAAAGGTTGACACTGCTTTTTAAACCCTAAATATCTTACATGTGGTCGTGTCTTTGTATTTTTCAGATCCTCCAAAAAGCTCCTCAGTGTCCATCAGTCCCTCTGGTGAGATAGTGGAGGGCAGAACAGTGACTCTGACCTGCAGCAGTGATGCTAACCCACCTGCAGAGTATACCTGGTTTAAAGGAACATTATTTATAAGCAAAGGAAAAACCTACACCGTTAAAAACATCAGCTCTGAGAACACTGGAGAGTACAAGTGCAAGTCCAGCAACCGATACGGAGAGAAATATTCTTACAACACAACAGTAAATGTATTGTGTAAGTGGCTGATTGTTGGCATCCACTGAGCCACTGGGTCTCACTTAGATTTTCTTAAGCTTCTCTTTTCCTTTTTCCATTTTTTTTAGATCCTCCTAAGAATGTCTCAGTGTCCATCAATCGCTCTGGTGAGATAGTGGAGGGCAGTTCGGTGACTCTGAGCTGCAGCAGTGATGCTAACCCACCTGTGGAGCTCTACACCTGGTATAAGGTGAATGAAAGCTCACCTGTAGGATCTGGACAGAGTTACAGCTTCACGTTGAGCTCCAACAGCAGTGGATGGTTTTACTGTGTGGCTCAGAATAAATACGGGACTCAGAGAGCCGCTGCGGTTCCTCTCATTTTAAATGGTATTTCAGTTATTATAACACTAGCACTTTGTAGCAGTGATAAAGGTGATGAGTTACAGCTGAGTAATTGTCTGTACACAGGGAACCAAAATGTGGTTCTGTATATAGCTGTTGGAATCGCTGGTGGATGTGGGTGTTTATTTTTGATCATTGGTGTTTTATGCATCAGGTAAGCATGTTTTTCTGATCAACTTGCTTAAATGTCTATTACATGAACTATCTGATTACTGTTCATTTTCAGGAAAAAGAGAAGAGGAGGTTCAAAGGATGCTGCAAAGTCTTTTTGGGTATGTGAACGGTAACAGATTGTCATGATAGTAGCGGGGGTTGCAGGTGAGGCATATAAGCTCAGAAGGTTAAGACTGTTCTTTAATAAAGATAAAAACTAAACACAAAACCTGAAACTTTGGAACAAGAATAAAAACATGAAGCATGGCAAAAGGCAAAAGGCAGTTTAAACAAATCAACAGATGCAAGACTCAAACTATATCTATTTATAAAGCAACTGATGAGCCACCTCGGTTCAGGTGAGTGCTCCCATCACCTGACCGAGGTGCATCCTGGGATATGAAGTTCAAAACTCAAAAACAAAAGGAGTGCAACGCGCCCTTTAGGGGTTAACCCTGACAGAGGTGCATAATGGACATAAGGAAACACCAATGTCTAGGCACTCTTCATCACTAAACATAGTGCTAGCAGTACATGCTCGCTCACAGAGTGTAATCCAAGCCACATCTTCTTCATTCAGACATTCGGATCTGAAGCATTTCCTTCAAACAGCAATCACATTCTTTATAATCTTCACACAGAATGTTGAGTCGCGTCCTCCTGATGACACCTACACAGCTCTTGATCTTCCGACCAGGTTCTGCAATGACTCGTATCACACACGTGCAGTACGTATCCTCAGAGACACCTTTCACTCAGACATTCAGATCTGGAGCATTTCCTACAAACACCAATCACATTCTTTATAATCTTCACTCAGAATGCCGATTCGAGTCCTCCTGATGACAAGTACGCAGCTCCTGATCTTCCTGCCAGGTCCTCCAATAACTCGTATCACACACGTGCAGTACGTATCCTCAGAGACACGCTCTACTCAGACATTCAGATCTGGAGGAATTCCTTACAATTTTTACATTTTTACTTTATCATTTTGAAACAGAATCTTCACTCCAGTTCTATTGATGACACATATACAGCTCTTGATCTTCAGACCATGTCCTCCAATGACGTCTATCACACACTTGGAGTAAGTGGCCTCATATACAGTACACACTTCACTCAGACGTTCAGATGTGGAAAGGATCACTAAGAATGGTGAACATGTGATTCTCTCTCTCCTTCTGTCACACAGTCAGTTCACCCCAATCCTCCAGACGAAGTGTACACATCTCTGGATTTTCAGTTTATCTCTTCTGATTACCTCAATATACCAGTGAGTGCTGCTATATTTGATTTATTAATATTGCGCTGATGTGGTGCTTGCTTGATATTTCTACCACAAGCACTTTATTTCAATTTCTCTTTCCAGATTGGAGGAAATCAACACTGAGGCCTCATGTAGAGTGTGTGTGAAAGAGAGATGATGACGATGACGATGACGATGATGATGATGAATGATGGAATAGTTCCGAGCTGTGGATAAATACTACAGAGCTATTTTCAGATGGAAACCAAAAAAAAAACGACTTGAAAGTAGCAGAAGAACTCCTCCAGCATGCTCAGTAAAACCTACCAGCTGTTGTCAGTCCTGATAGTAAAACGGCTGGTAGGTTTTACTGAGCGTGCTGGAGAACATGAGTTCTTCTGGTAACTTTGTCACACTTACTGCCTCCTATTTTTTAAGGTTTTTGGTTTGTATGAACATAATTCATAAATATAAAAGGTACGTTGAGATACGCAGTGGTAAAGTGCTCGCCCTATCATCCAGAGATCGCTGGTTCGAACCCCGGGTGATGCTGTTTTCCTCTGACAGCCGGAGGCACAGAGAGAGCTGATTGGCCGAGCTCTCTCAGGGGGGAGGGATGAGAGGTACTCGCGCTCCCACATTAATCACGTCTCTACAGCCAATCAGGGGCGTCTGTGAGCTCGCGCACGCGGAAGGAGCGGCTAGCACTTTCCTCCGAGTGTGTTACTCCGCCCCTAACGGTGTGTGAGCGAGCAGTTCAAAAAGATGCGGTCGGCTGGCGTCACGCGGTTCAGAGGAAACACGTGATAGTCTTCGCCCTCCCAGCTGAATGGTAGTAGTAGCCTTATTGTGGGAGCCCCCTAGTGACGGGGAGGAATTGGCCACGACAAAAGGGGGGAGAAAATTGAAAAAAAAAAAAAAAGAGAAATAGTGAATGGTTTTGTACATAATAATACAGACATGATGAGCATAACAAAATGATTACAGATAACGTACTATATGTAATAATTTCCACTGAAAGACTTTGGTACAGTACTGTACATATATTTTTGCTAAAGTAGAACACTGTATTCATACTTTATTATTATTTTATAAGAAAATTGCGTGCCAATAAAGTTTTACACGTTAAACTCACGTGATTGTCGTTTAGTTTACTATGTAACACCATGTTCAGAGAACCTTCACGGGACATGTAGAAGCATAATACAGTAACAATGGTGTATATGAACACAAATGGAACTCGACCTCATTGTTTAAAAAAAAAATCACAGACCGAGGCATTTTTTTCCATGTCTGGGCTGGGTGAGTTCATTGCAGAATGTTGATTACAGGCCTTTCCTGTAGCAAATGTGTCAAGCGTACACGGCAACATCACGTGGAGCCAAAAAGAGAGACTATGCAGGAGGCCGACGACTTTGAGGATGCCACCCCCCTTGTTCCAGCCCGGTCACTGATGTCACAGACACCATTCAATGCCTTTAAAGGTTTTACCATTCTTTGCCTTGCCACTGACTCCATCAGGCCCTACCACTATTGTCACTTTGTCGTCTGATGGCTCCCCTTCTTTCAGCCTAGCCACTGACATAATGGCGTCATCCTTATACCTTTAAGGATGTCACCTCATCTTCCTCCCCTCCCACTGATGTCACTACCTCATCCGATGCCTTTGAGGATGTCTCCCCAACTTCTGTCCCTGTCCCCATCTCACTGCATCAACCTAAGCCTTTGAGGACATCTCCTCATCTTCACGCCTACCCCTGTTGTCCATCATCCAATTAATTTAAGGATGTCTTTCTATCTTCTAGCCCTGCCACTGATATCACTGCATCATCCAATGCCTTAATGGACGTCTTCCCATATTTCAACCCTGCCACTGAAGTCATCGCACCATCTAATGCCCCTGAGGACGTCTCCTCATCTCCCAGCCCTGCCACTTGTGTCACTCTATCATCCAATGTCTTTGAGTTTGTCTCAAGCCCTGCCTATGATGTTACTGTATCATCCGATGCCTTTGAGGACAACACCCCATCTTCCAGCCTTGCCACTGCCTCTGCCGAGAACAGTACCCTGCTTCCCTACTCTGTGATTCCTGGACCTTTTGACAATGGTTAGGTGGTCTGTGACGGCATTATTGTGGCCAAGACCCTGTGGCCAACCTTCTGATGCCTTTGATGAGTTCAGCCAGCATCCTTTCCATCCTGAGAACGTCAACAGGGTATCATTACCTCCCCAGCCACCCCCCACCCCCCAATACCCAAAATTCATGGTGCATGTTGTTTCTCCAACTTGTAACACCCCTGGCAGTGCAGAGAACTTTTACAATTTGAACATAAGTGACTAAATATAAGGTTTTCTTACATTGTGTGAACTGTCCCATGTCTACATCCTTACCTTGCTTTCTTTTGGTTCTGATAATAATGTCTAATCTCTTCCATTCTCTCTCTCTCTCGTTCTCTCTCTCTCTCTCTTGCTATGTCTCTTACTCCCCCCATTGAGCTAACATTTCCTGGTTCGTTTCCAGATGGACATCTATACAACTTCCCCTCTTTGTTTTCCTGGATTTTACCAGGACATGTTGAATTGGTTTATGTTCTTTGATGTAACAAATGTGCATGAAACCAGTCATTTGGCCAAACGTATAAAAACTCTGTCTGGCAATTCTTTAATCATTTTCAAAACTTCACACTAAACATCAAAAGTATATTTTTTGCAATGATTTAATTGTTTAGTAAAAAATGTTGTAATGTTACGGGAAAGTAATTAATGCTGGGTGTCCAGAGCAGCAGAGCGAGTGCCATTGTTCACACACAAAAAGATTTCAAAGCGACAATTATTGGACAGTTAGTCAGAGCCAGACACAGATAGCAGAAGACTCCGATCTAGATCCGCAGCGGATGTGATGAAGATGATCTGCCAGATGCAACACAAGTCCAGTCTGGAGTTGCCTGCTGTGATTAGGTGCATCTTAAATTAAAAACTCTGATCTTACATTTAAAAGCATTTCCTAATCTAGAGAATTCAGTACACTGGGCTGCATAACAGAGCTTTCTGTAGGTTCGTAAATTTGTAAAATAATTTTAAAAAAATTCAGGATCCTATTTATACAACAACTGATTCCGCAATTTGGGAAGGCCAGTTAGCCTAACCTGCATATCTTTGGACTGAGGGAGAAAACCAGAGTACCCAGAGGAAACCCACCAGCAGGGGGAGAACATGCAAACTCCATTCACACAGAGACGAGAATCGAACCTGACCCTGGAGGTGCAAGGCGACAGTGCTAACCACTCACACTTTTTGAGCATGTTAAGACCTCCAAAGAGCTGATAAAAAGCATTACACTATAATGTCAGTCAACAGGAGGTAAATACTATAGGACATAATAAATCACGATAAAATTATATATAAGTAAGGAAGTTATTAGCCATTTAACCAAACCAATAATAAGCTTATATTATTTCCTAATCGATGACAGTAACTCTAAGTGATGTGACTCCATCTGCGCTCAGTATTGGGATTCACTTACTCCCAAGTAAGGCTACAGTGCTAATTCACTAAACCACCGTAATGTGCGCTTTACTATTGATAAAGTTATTCAATTCAGTTCAATTTTATTTGTATAGCGCTTTTAGCAATTGTCCTTGTCGCAAAGCAGATTTACACAATCAAAATACTTATTTAGGTTTGTATGAGATGTGAATGTGTATGAATCAAAATGGTCAGTTTGTCCCTGGTGAGCGAGCCGAGGGCGACAGTGGCAAGGAAAAACTCCCTGAGATGGTAATAGGAAAAAACCTTGAGAGGAACCAGATTCAACAGGGAACCCATCCTCATCTGGGTGAAACAGAGAGCAGTAAATGATCTGCATTTATACAGTGTGTTAGGTGGCAGCCAGTTCAGCATAACAGTTGATGTTATTTAATGTTAATATCCTCCTGAGACCCAGCAATTCATTTTTTGTCCTCTGTGGGGGACTGTGGTCTTTATTTCAAACACAATGCATGCAATGTGTTTGTGTCCTAATTTACTGTAAAGAGTACATATTGGGCTTTCTATTGATATCACACAAGTGGGGGTGTGGCCAACAGATCACATGTTCTGTCTTTCTAAACTGGCGGCGATTGCAGCAAGCACATTCTACAGCAGCATGAGGTTAAAAAGTGATACAATTTTTAAATACAGCATGTAGTTATTTTTTTATAATATTGTTTTTTATTTGTGAAGATTTTAACTACATTATACAGTGAAACCTCAGATTACAAGCATAATTCGTTCTGGAAGCAGGCTCGTATTCCAAAACACTAAACACGTAAATCAAAGCACATTTTCCCATAAGAAATAATAAAAATTCAAATAATTCGTTCCACAGGCCAAAATAAATAAATAAATACATAAAAATAATTAACACAAAATATAAAGTAAAAATAAAACAAATTAACCTGCACGTTACCTCAAAAAAAGTAAAAATAAATCTCAACAGGTAAGTGTTTTCATTTATGCGTACAGGCGCTGTGTGCGTGCACAATTACATTTAGGCATTTGGCAGACACTCTTATCCAGAGCGACTTACATTTTTATCTCATTACACATCTGAGCAGTTCGATCTTTCGAACCGTAATCCAATGCCTTAACCACTGAGCTACCCCCAGCACACACCTTTAATGTGTGTGTGTGTATGTGTGTGCGTGCGCGTAATTTGACACCGTGCCGGTTGTGTGTGAGTGAAGTACCCTCTCTCTGTTTCACCCACACACACACACATTAAAGGTTGAGAGAGAGAGAGAGAGAAAGAGAGAAAGAGAGAGAGTGAACCAGCACGGTGTCAAATTACGCGCGTGCACACACTTAACACACACTCAAACACTGACACACACTAACAACGAGAAAGAGTGTACGTGTGTGCGAACCTGTGCGGTGTCAAATTACGCGCGCACACGCATAACACACACACTCTGCAGCGCAAGAGAAAGAAGAACACACACACATAACATCACAAACACTGACAGTAAAGGCGAGAGAGAGAGGAAGAGCGTGTGTGTGTGTGTTTGTGTGTGAACCGGCGCGGTGTCAAATTAGGCGCGTGCACACACATAACACACACACTCTGCAGCGCAAGAGAAAGAAAAACACACACACACACACGGATGTTGATTATACCAGTACGAGATGAGCACTAAGACCCAGCAGGGGAGATGAATACCCGCAGCGCAAGAGAGAGAAAAACCTTTGGCTCAGGTGTGATCACGTGACGCTCGGCATCAAATCAAGAAGCGCATGCATGATACATGATACTCGGTGCTTGTAAACCAAGACAATGCTCGTTTTCCAAGTCAAAATTGATTAAAAATCTTTGCTAGTCTTGCAGGAACACTCGTAAACCGAGTTACTCGTAATCCAAGGTTTTCCTGTATTACAATTTTATAAGGGCATGTTAATTTTAAGCCTTTCAAAATACACTTTTTACTCCATGTCCTTTGTAGGGGACAGTGGGACTTGCTTTATCCCATTTTCAACCCTTGCCCTCAAATATACTAAGCTTCATATGTAATGGGCAGAAAGGACACTGCGATTACAGAAAGTCCATTACTGCCAATGCGATAACCAGGGAAAGATTTTTTTTAAACTTCGCCAGTCCATCAAATGATTTTGCCATTCTGGATGACCAGAAAGAAGAGGATGCTGTTTCGAAGGTCAGGTCTCTTTTAAACAGAAACCAACAGTCAACAAGTCTCCCTCAATTGATCAAGATCCCTTAAAGCTGGCAAGATAAGCAAACTATTCTTTTTACAGGTCAGTGTCCTGTGCGCCAATGTGAACCTGGGAAACCAAATCCCACTAGCCACGGGGCCTTTGTGTTTACCAGTCCCAGTGGTTTGGTGCTTAATTTTAAAGTCTACAGGAGTCAAAGCACATTTTAAAACAAACAGGTGAGGATTGGAAGAAATGCTGTTGTTTGCATGGCAAGGTCACTACCAGGAGGATCCCACCTGTACCTACAGTACACCGGTATTTCACCTCTATTAAAGTGCCGGATCGCTTAAAGGAGTCTTCATCTCTTTTAGATCTTTAAGTCTTAAATGTCCAGTGACAATGAACAGGAGAGAGGCGCATCAGAGATGATAGTTAGAAAACACTCAGAGAAAATGGCTGGACAACAAGAAAGGTTCTTTTGCATCTGCCATCCATGGAATAGAGCTTTAGGATATCTGCCTAAGATGGTTAACAAAAGACAAGCGCCATGTTACTATACCTGTTGTTGTGACAGAGTTCAATAAAAACATGGACAGAGTGGACCACATAATCAGCATCTATCCAATGTCAAGCTGCATAAGGAAATGGACTGTCCGCACTATCCTACGTTGCTTTGATCTGGCTGCCAAAAACATTTGGATCCAGTATGGAGCAGACCACCGGGCCTTTGGGAAACTGGCAAAAGACCAGACCTATTGTATACGTATGTATTTTATTAGGGCCCAAGCACTATGCCATCAGCACTATGTCGTCATAGTGTGTGAAGAGCCCTATGGTTTTCCTAGGAATTATTTTTTCACCATTTTGGGCATATTGGGGTATCAACATGCTCAAAAACTTATAAAAATCGGAAGACATTGAAATCTGCTCCCATTAGGATGGCAGAAAGTCTGGGCCCCGGGCGTGGCACGGGACCCTTACACAATTTTTTTTTACCCCAAACACACTTGCACAAATGACAGCTTATTGAGCTAAACAAATTTTCCTTTGCATGTCCCAATTCAACAGAAAGTCAGTTATTTTGTCTGCCAAACACACCTGAAGGAATTCAATACACTCTTCCAAGGGAATTATGCAATCGACACCGAATGAGGCCTATGTGCTCTAAAGACACTAAGGATGCATATTTTTGATATCTCAAACTGGTCAGCTGTGCTGGTGCCTTAAACATACACCGAAAAGTAGTTAAGAACCTTCTGTGGAACATCATATTAAGTGACATCACGTTCAGTGACATCACATTGAGTGACATCATAACTCTGCCCGGATGGTAATGGCACAGGGTGCTACGGCCTGCTCATTGTAGCTTCCAACTATATTACTTATTATATTATAATTATGTAACTAAATATATTACTAAATAGAACTAAAATTCATTGTACTTCTTTCGACAAAGCAAGACCCAGTGTCCATTACAAGGGACATGTTATAACTAATAAATAAATGACAGTTTTGAAAAAAAAAAAATCTGTGAGACATGTTTCTGACATCTCACAGAATTGTGTTATATTTAAAAAAAAAATGTAAATCTAGTGTTACCATGATTTAACTTGTCAGCCCTAAGTTTTTATATATTGTGCTATTAGTCTGTCCCTTGTACAGCTCGAACGCCTCAGTTCAGAACGATTCGGCTGAGTAACCGCTAGATGGCGGACGTGTGCCGCCGCACGGCAGGGCAAGCGCGCGCCGCGCGTAATGGACGCAGTGCACGAGCCAGCCCCGGCGTTTGTTCCGCTTCCGGTTTGCGGGGATGTTGCTATGCGATGTGGAGTGTAGCTGGTAATATGCTGGCCGGATGCTGTCGTTCTTCACACAACAGGTAACGTAGCGTGGGCTTATCTCTTTAAATAAACAATCCTGATCCACCGGAGGTGTGTGTCCGTGGACTGTCACCCCCGGGGTGTGTAATGCTAGCTATAGCTTTGCTGCTTGCTAAGACGCTAGTAGCTAGGCTAGGCTTTAACCTGGAGCCTACGTGGAGCTCAGACCTGTGGGGATTTGTTTTGGGCCGACAGAAATGTCAGAGCTGTGGAGCTTTAAGGTTCCACTCTGGCTTTAAGATTCATTATAACCAGGAGGCAGAATATCATAAATATATATATATATATATATATATATATATATATATATATATATATAGGATCTCACTGACTACAGTGTTGTGGTGCTGACTGTCTACAGAGTGTGTGTGAGTGTGTGTGTGAGTGAGTGTGTGTGTGAATAATACCTGATTTTAAAGACTCACGTGATCATAATTGGTTGTGTAATTGGAATGTAGGTGTGATGTTGCATAGTGAAGGAGATTAACACACACACACACAGGTGTTTACTCATTTTATATGTCTGATTATTACTATCATCCATTATCCTGTTCTGATTGGTGGTGAACTGATGAGTTTTGTTCAGTGTGTGTGTGTTATACAGGTGGTGTGTTAGTACAACGTGTAGCGTGGTCGCCTCTCCACACTAAGGCTCCTGTTTCGATTCAGAGGAAGTGACACTGACGTGACGTAACGTGGTGTTCACAGTAAAGACGGTGTTCTTTCTTTCCTCTCACTTTGTTTTCTGGTTTCTCTTCACCAACATGCCGTGAGGAGTCTCTCATATCCGCCCTGTGCCTCACACATGACCTCCTGATTGACAGGGGAGCGTTTAAGTGAGTGGTACAGCTTCGCTCTCTTTGCTGATTCAAAACAAAAGTACTTTATCTTGATACACTTGATTTCGAACGTGTATTTAATGATTTACTTTTTTTTTTTACCCTGGATTCTTGGTTCAGAATACTTATTAAGGAGGTTTAAACGGCGTTCGCGCACCTTCGACATTACAGAGTGAGCAACAAAAAAAATACAACTTATCCTAACCAGATTTCCTCCACAAGGTTGAAAGTTCAGGACGATCCGTACAAGGTTTAATAACATGTTAGACAGCTCTAACCTCAATTCCTGTCACTTAAAATCTCCTTAATTTTTTTAGGTTTGTGATAAAGACCATTAATTTGACTCTTCTGAAGCGGTGATTATTTTCCTTTTTGTTTGTGGTCGAGGCCGTGTATAGGGTGTTACATTACTAGCAAAAGTCTCCAGTTTCTTTTTCTTTTCATTTTTAAACTCATGACGTAAAAAAAAGCTGAGTTATTTTAAATCTACTCATTTTTTTAACACTGGGTTTTTTCAAATACCACTTTAACCCCCTGATGGTGTCTGCAGGATCGCAGTTACATCAGTCTATCTTTTTTCCTATAGCGTCTGTGTGTGTGACTTTTTCTTCTTCTTGGCTTTACAGTTTGTGCCCTAAAACAGCTCAGTAAGTGATTCAGTAAACCGAATCTGCTCTTTGGTAGAACTCTGAGTGTGTGTGTGTGTGTGTGTGTGTGTGTGTGTGTTTGCACTCCATCGGTGTCCCATTCAGAGAGTAGTCTTAAGATAGGCTCTGGTACGGTGGCCGAAAAATGCAAACCGTAACAACAAATCAGGTGGGTTAAGGTTGCGACTAAATTTTTTATCACTGATTGAACGAGACATCTGCCACTCAAGACTGCAACTTCATGGCATTTAAATGTCAGTGAGTCTGGAGTACATCCTGTATATTTTGAGTGACAGATATTTAGTAACTATACCTACCGTTTCCGGTTTGACTGAATTGTCTCAGTTGGTGTTTTGTTTCTTGATGTGTTGTTGTGTTTCCTGATTAGTTTTTTTTATTTTTCCACTTTTCCACCACCGTACTCTGGATGAGTTCTGACCTTAAACAGAAGAATGGACTACGTTGTGTGTGTCGATGATAATGATGATTAAACCGACTCAGATCAGAGCAAACACAGATTTAGGGTTTGAATCCGAGTCTTTGGTTTGGGTGGACGTGAGGCTTAAAATGTCCTCTCAAGCACACGGTAAAAGAAAATCCAAAAACGTTGTTAGGATTCATTCTTTACTTTTCTCTATGTGCGATCATGTTTGTGTTGAAGCGGCATCACAACATCTCCGAGCTCTGGACAGATGTCCTCACTTAGGAAGAAATAAGAGCCTGAAGGTCGTCCTGAGGAGAGGGAAACAAAAAAGATAAATAGATGAAAGAAACTTCCCGCTTCGCACTTGATCATAAACCTTGGAAACAAACTAAAACTCACAGCAGGAATGATTCAGTTTCTGCTGCAAGTTGATTCAGAGTCGGTTCAGTTTCTCACAAAACAGTTTAATCAGAGACTTTTCCTCTCTTGTGGTGAAGTGAGTCAGGAGTCAGGTTTGTTCCTGTGGAGTCAAGATTTAAAGTTTAATTTTCCATGTCAGTTCTCTCACGAACACTTCATCATTATGTTGTAAATCAGAGGACGGTCACGGTCAGCGTTTAAAAAAATGATACCAGTCACATGAAGCGAGTTAACAATTAAACACTGAGTCTTATGACCATGTTATTGGAAATGAATCAGTTGTAATCTGGTGCAATGAGCAGATGTATCATTTCCACGGCGATGTTGATTAATTTGATTAAACCCTGGAAGATTAAAATCATAAATGAGCGATAGCTGTCTGAGGTGACACTATTTTCCTCCTCTGTACGCACACGAGTCATGTATATATTTTAAATGATGACTAAAGCGACTTAAGCAAACTTCAGCGTAGCGACGTTTTGGAGCGTGCACTCGATGTCAGGGTAAAAAATGTCAGCGCTTTCACTTCCGTTTCTAGTCAATCTGAGAACCTCAGCAGAAACCTCAGCAGAAACCAGACGCTGTCATACGTGAACAAGTCAGACTGAACTGTTTATTGATTTATTTTTTTTCTACATTCTACAACAATACTGGGGATTTCAGAACGATGAAATAAACACATGTGGAATAAGATAATTATGTCAAACAGTCAGGTGTTATGTTAAGACATGAAGGTCAGCTGTTCCGGATCAGTTCTTGCAAGAACAGTATTGTGTCAAGTGTGTTTGTAAAACCCATCAAACTCCATGATGACAAAACTGTCTCTCATGAAGACAAAACAATACCTCTGCTGCAGAGGAGAAATTCATTTAGAGCCTCAGAAATCACCAAATAACGACCAGCACCTCAGATTGCAGCCGTTATGAAGCTTTACAGATCAGAAGTAGCAGATATACATCTCAATATCAACTGTTCAAAGAAGATTATTGTATATTTTGAATAAACGCCTTTAGGAACGACTATGGAGTTAGAAAAGGGTGTACAAACTTTTGACTGGTGCTGTATATGTTGTACAAAAACGTGTTTTTTTTTTTGTTTTTTTTAATAATGAAATATTAACTTCATCTCATTGTTTTGTTTCTCTCTCAGCTGGAGGCTGGTGTGAGGAAGCGGCGCTGCCATGGCGTCCGGACCGGGCCAGGTGCCCGGGGTTCAGCCCGGCGTGGATGCTGTCGGCGCTGAACGGCTTTTCCGGAAGCCCAGGGACCCGACGGGCTCGTCTACACACTACAGACCGCCACGCTCACTTCCTGACGTCTGTCCCAAGGAACCCACGGGTGGGAGAGTCAGACACGTGTGTCTGTTAAAGTGTGTATGTCTGTGTGTGTTATATATAACACTATTATATAAAAAAACGTTTGTGTGTGTGTGTGTGTGTGTGTGTTCAGGTGAGGCGCGTAGGCTGAGTGACGCTCCGTCCGTGGTGTCGGATCAGCACAGGTGGACGGTGTATAACTCTAAGGTGAATCTCCCGGCGGCGCTGAACGACCCGCGACTGGCCAAGCGAGAGTCCGACTTCTTCACCAAGACATGGGGCGTCGACTTCACCGAGGGGGGCGTGGTCTCATCATACAGCCTGCCGAACATCACCGCAGAGCACTTCAACACTTACAGCAGTGACACCGCTCAGGTACACACACACACACACACACACACACACACACTTCAACACTTACAGCAGTGACACCGCTCAGGTACACACACACACACACACACACACACACACACACACTTCAACACTTACAGCAGTGACACCGCTCAGGTACACACACACACACACACACACACACACACACACACTTCAACACTTACAGCAGTGACACCGCTCAGGTACACACACTTCAACACTTACAGCAGTGACACCGCTCAGGTACACACACACACACACACACACACACACACACACACTTCAACACTTACAGCAGTGACACCGCTCAGGTACACACACACACACACACACACACACACACACACACACTTCAACACTTACAGCAGTGACACCGCTCAGGTACACACACACACACACACACACACACACACACTTCAACACTTACAGCAGTGACACCGCTCAGGTACACACACACACACACACACTTCAACACTTACAGCAGTGACACTGCTCAGGTACACACACACACACACACACTTCAAACACTTACAGCAGTGACACCGCTCAGGTACACACACACACACACACACTTCAAACACTTACAGCAGTGACACCGCTCAGGTACACACACACACACACACACTTCAACACTTACAGCAGTGACACCGCTCAGGTACACACACACACACACTATATAAGTCAGTGGTGCCTGATGTGAAAACACCCTGAGACTTTCTTTTCACGTGTGTGTTTCAGAGGGAGAAGATCCACGAGCGGTGTAAAAACATCTGTCCCAATAAAGACGACCTGTCCGTCCCCAACATCACAAACAACCACGGTACAGAACACAGTCACACAGTCACACAACGAGACGTGAAAGGATTTCAATATTTAATTCATTTAGATATATCTATAGTTAGTCTACCGTTCGGTTCGGTCTGGACACATTGTTAGTTTACTTTATTAAAATTCATTTAAACATATAAACAGTCATTAACATCTAGTTCACTAATTTTAGACCAATAAGAATAATAAGCTGCATGAGTTGGTTTCACATTCCGCTTTCGCTCCTCTGTTACTTGCACTAGCTTCACGCAGGATTAGCCCCGCCCATTTTGTGTTATCCTGTAACGATGCAGGGAGCCGTTCATTCAGTCTCCTAAAGTGATGACAGACGTGATATCAGTCTGATGTAATGATCAGAGCAGGTGTGTTTAGTAATACAGTGTGTATGTTACGTTTCTCCACAGATAAAGCCAAAGAGGAGCTCGAGCAGGTCCCTAAGGTAGGACACGTGAGACATGCTTCTGTTTGGTCTGTCTCGTCTCGTCTCGTCTCTCATTCCGTGTTTTGTGTGTGTGTGTGTGTGTGTGTGTGTTACAGATCTTCATGAGGCCTGACTTCATACTGAGCGAGCCGGCCACCTTTAGCGCCGTGCTGCCGTGGTCGCACTTCGGCGTGGCCGGGGGGAAGAGCGGGCGGGACGCCGCGTCGTCACGGTTACTGCAGGAGAAAGTAAGCGGCAAATCAAATAGCAGTGTCGATTAATAGTGTCGGATACACTTCCGAATACGGGGTCCTCATGGCCTGTGTGCTCTGTGGTTTAGCTGAGTCACTACCTGGACGTGGTGGAGGTGAGCATCGCCAGACAGATCTCCCTGCGCTCCGAGGCGTTCTTCCACGCCATGTCGTCCCAGCGCGAGCTCCAGGACCAGCTGTGCGAGGCGGCGAGCGCCGTGAGGGCGCTGAGGGAGCACACGGCCAACATGGAGCGCACCATGAGCCACGGGCCGCTGCGGGCGCTCCGGCACACGGTCACGCGCAGGAACTGCGTCACGCTGCACGGCAAGCTGAAGCTGATGGCGGCGGTGCAGCAGACGCAGCCCACCGTGCAGCTCCTGCTCTCCACCTCCGAGTTCGTGGGCGCGCTGGAGCTCATCAACACCACCAAGGAGGTTCTGCAGCAGGAGCTCCAGGGCATCCACAGCTTCAGGTACACACACACACACATTAAACATCTCTATCTAGCCTTAAATAGCAGAGTACACCACGACTAACCTCTCTCTGTGTGTGTGTGTGTGTGTGTGAGACAGGCATTTAGGTTCTCAGCTGTGTGAAATGGAGAAGCTGATCGATAAGATGATGGTTGCCGATTTCACCACGTACTCTAGGAGCGACCTCAACCGAACCTTTGAGGACGATAACCAAGTGCTCGAAAAGGTGTTGCTTCACATCTCAAAAACACACACACACACACACAAGTTTAACTCGACGTCAGGGTGATGTAGGTCAGTGTGGAAGCGTGGGTAAAGTGTGAACACTAGGGAGCCTTGAACTGGTTTGAGGTTTGACTCTGTTGTGGCAGCACTTGGTGTAATTCCAAACCACATCACGGTGAATGAGGAGGAGGAGGAGAAGGCTAACGAAACACACACACACACACACACACACACACACACACACAGAAAGAGAGAGCCCTCAGGATTGTGCAGGACTGAGTGACATCCTTTTTTTTTTGTCATCACAATCTAGAGTAGGGGACGACAAGCTTAAACACACCATTTGGAGCCGCTTTTTTTAAATGACACATCGTTGTTGTTTTTTACCTTTATGCTGTGTATAAATTTAAAAAAATATATATTGTGTTGCAATTATGAAATCAACGAACTGCTACAAAGAAAAAAGGAAATCTTATTTCTGAATGCAACAAAAACCTTTTGAACTGCGGAAGAGAAAAAAGGAAGAAAGAAAGAGAGAAAAAAAATATATATATGTGAAATAAAAAGCAGAACTTAAGTTATCCACCTGCAGCAAACCAAAACTGTTGTCTGCGTCCGTGTGATGTCATTCTTTTATCGCCTGCAGTCGACGATCAACCTGAATAAAACTCAGGGCTCGAAAAGCTCAAAAAATGTCATGCCGTTGGGTGTAGCACATATTCTGAGCGACAGAAAAATTAAACACATTTTATTTGAATGTTACAAGATCACCAAAATCTTTAAATTTAGAATTACAGTAAAAAAAAAAAAAAAACACAAAATAAAAAAATTAAAATTAAATACTCATTATTTATTTCCTAAAGCCGCAGTGGAGACGCATGAGGCTCTGGAGCTGCGCATTTTGCAGTGTGATGAACTGAATTTTATTTTAACCAACTATAAAAACATAATTTAAAAGAAAATGGGTCAAACAGGCAAAGTCATAGCACAAATTATAATGATATCGCTTTTTTTTGTTTGTTCTTATTCAGTTCTTAATAATAATATTATGCTAAAACATGCTGTACAACTGCAGTAGTGATAACTTTGATTCTCCGTGACACCTGCAGGATTTCTGTACATTCGGGTTTTTTCCTATACTTTTTTTTTTTTGGTGTTGTTTTTTTGGTCCAGTGCTACAGTGGCTGAGAAGTGCAAAACAAAATAAAACAAAAACAATAACAAATTAAAAAACAAAACAAATAAAAACAAAATAACAAATTCAAAAACTAAATAACAAAACTGAAAACAAAATAATAAAACAGAAATCAATAACAAATTTTAAAAAACAAAATAAATTTAAAAACAAAACCGAAAACAATATAACAAATCAGAAAACACAACGACATATCCAGATACAAAATACCAAATAAAAAAACAAAACAATCCAGTCAAACTGAAAGATATAGGTATAGTTTACAAATGAAATTCTTACCGCTGATTGGACGAGACATCTGTCACTCAAAATACACAGGAAGTACTGCAGCCACCAACCATTTAGAAGACCATTATCTTCATTGAAGGATTCATTTCAGTATTTTAGGATCATACAGCACTTTGGTCAACTAAGTTGTGTTAAATGGGCTTATAAAATTATTCTGACTTGACTTGATAGGACTTCTTGTATGTCTTGAGTGACAGATGTCTCAACCAATCAGCAATAAAAATGTAATTTGTGAACTATACCTACCTTTAATGGTTTGAGTGAATTATTGTTGTTGTTTTTTATTTGCTATTTTGTTTCTGGAACTGTTGTTGTGTTTTCTGATTTGTTATATTGTATTTGGTTTTGTAATTTCGTTTTTGAATTTATTTTGTTTTGTTTTTGATATTTTGCCCCTCAAATTTTTAAGTTACATTTTAAGGGTTAATCCTCCTGTGTGTGCAGTTTTATTTCATTTTATTTTATTATTATTATTATTTTAAATGTCTATACTTGTAGACCGTTCTCATACCTTTTTATGGCAGCTGGTATCCGCTGCGTTGTACACCGTGTCTCGGTACATCGCGCTCGTGCTGCGGATCCTGCGCCTGTTTATTCCGATATCGTGAGAGCGAACTGTACAATATACGACTTTATCAAACACGGAGGGCAGATGGACAGATTTTTAAAAGGGTCATCAAATATACATACAGTATATTAATACACTGCAGATTCACACAAGTCTGTGTGTGTGTGTTTGTTTCAGGACCGTCTGCAGTCTCTGGTCTTTGGCCTGCTGAGACAAAGGAAGCTGGATTTCCTGGACATCTACAGCGAGGAGATGATGCAAGCGGCCAAGGGCATCGTCAGACAGGTGATGAGTTAAACCTCCGAGAACACGACACTCGCAGCCTAATGTCACCTTTACTTCCTGTTTGGTGGCAGCAGTGCTCCTCTAAATGTGTGTGTGTGTGTGTGTTCAGTGTGTGGTGACGGCAGTGTCTCAGATCGAGGAGATCGACACAGAAGTTGTGGTGAAGTGAGTACCTTCTGTAAAGATGTTTCTCAACATATTTCCTGTTCAAAACATTCAGGTGTTTTTAAGGTTTTGTGTGTGTGTGTGTGTGTGTGTGTGTGTGTGTGTGGTGCAGGCTGCAGGATCAGATGAGGTTGATGACGTTTGCTCAATGGTTTGAGCTCCTGCAGAGCGTCTTCGAGCACTTCCTTCTGTTCCTCACCAGGATCAAGGTGCTTCAACGGCTCACACTCGCTTTCTCTTTATTTAATCCCCGAGTTTAACTTGCATACAGTCATAGTGTAAAAGTTAGTGCCCCCTGTATGTGTTTTTGTGTAAGAACATAATAAACATCATGTGATCGTAGCAGAACGTCGGCTAAATACGACCTCAGAAGAGTAACAGGAAACATCGCTTCTCCAAGATCACCGCTTACGCCTTACACACTAGAATGCTTTAAAGTGGCAAACTGCCAAAACTTCTGCTCGTGTAGAGGCTCGCACAGCTGTTCATGATCAAATGATCAAGGGCAGATGAAGAGCAGCAACTCAGTATCTTAAATCCTGAGGAAGCATGAACTTGGTATCGCCCACGTTTTAAACACACAGAATTAAAAGAGGATAAGATAGGATAGGATAAATCTTTAATTCTATTTTTACAAATATATTTATATACAGTGCAGGTAGTTTCTAAGTTACTAAGAATTTCCGCAGATACGGACTGCGATTCTACAAACATTTTGTAATTGCGAACAAATTGTACAAATAGACACTGCAGTGCACCAGATACCAATATTTACAATTATATACCATATTCTCAGTGTGTAAATGAATTTATAAAATGTCTAAAGTCAGGTGTATTGTGTGTGTGTGTGAGTGCGGGAGAAATGAGTCGGCCTCACCGGTTTCAGTGAATCAGTACGGCAGAACGATGATAGAAAATGTCTGTCCTGTAAATCTGTCCTGATGGTGAATAATCCTAATTTCAGAAAATCAGTTCACAGTCCAATACAGTGGAAAACAGCTCTGAGACAAAATAGTGTCCGGGATTCCCCTCAGGATTTAAAGGCACAGAGACGACACTGTTTAACGTGTGAGATTCATTTGCTTAGGAGCTGTTACAGTTTTTAGCCACATGATGGCAGTGTGGGGAAAGGGGACAGGGATTTAGTCCAGCGGATATAAGCAAAGTAGGCCGGCATTGTATATTTGTGTCAAGAAATAGGACTCACTTTGTCGGACTTAAGAACAAATCAGACTTACGAATGTGCTCACAGGACAGAGCTAGTTTGTAAATAGGGGACGTACTGTATAGTGTTTAAGTACAAAAGTAACAAACAATAGAGTAGTTACACTGCACAGTTTACAATGGTGTTTTATTTATTTAATTTTTTGTTGCTATTGCACAGAACTTTAAGCTATTATTAAAAAAATCTTTTACAAATGATAGTACTTTGTATTTAAATGTAGTTTCTAATCTAGGTGTGTGTGTGTGTGTGTGTTTTTCAGGCCACTCTGGGCGTAATTCGGAACGTGGTCCTGGAAATCCTCGACAGCGGCCAGAGGAACCGCGCGGCGGACCCTTGCACGCTCGCCGACGGCGTCTCTGTGGAGAACGAGGAAGAGGACGAGGAGGAGTCGGAGTCGGGTCTCCGTCCCGGCGAGGCCGAGCTCGCCTTCCTTACTCACGAGGGGCTGTTCATCAGCGACGCCATAAACGATGCCGAGCGCCGCAGCAACGGGCCGTCGACTCAGACCAGAGCACAGGCGAGGGAGGAAGCTTCCGGCAGCGACTCGGCGTCCGGCACTACGGAGTCGTCCTCCAGCAGGGAGCAGATCAACAACAACAACACTACCTCCTCCTCCTCCTGCCTGCCCACAGGGGGCGCCACTGCACTGTGAGGAATCATGAGGAAACACACGCTCGCAACAAAGAGTTATGTGTAGCTAATGTTTCTTCACCTTATTCTGTGTGTGTGTGTGTGTGTTCAGTGAGGATCTGATGCCGTCTGATCTGGAGCTGGGCAGAATCGCCAACAACATCCAGGAGCTGCTGTACACGGCCTCAGACATCAGTCACGACCGCTGTGTCAAAGTCCTGCTGGCCAAGGCCAAGGTACACACACACACACACACACACACACACACACACACACACACACACACACACACTTCAAAATCAGGAGCATTGATCCATCAGTGTGTTACAACCTGCCTGTGTGTGTGTGTGTAGGACGGTTCTCTGGAGCGCGTGAGCTCGGCGGAGTTTGTGTGTGTGAGCCGCGCGGTGGAAGCCTTCGCTAAGGACACTGAGGCTCTGTGCTGCAGGAGGAGTGTGAGTCTCCGGGGGGCGCTGCAGAGTCAGGCCAACCGATTCGTACACCGCTTCCACGACGAGCGCAAGACCAAGCTCAGGTATGGACACACACACACACACACACACACACACACACACACGTATGACCAAGGTGTTCCTGTTAGAATTAATTAGTTTCTGTCTTTGTGTGTGTGTGTGTGTGTGTACAGTTTGCTGTTGGACACAGAACGGTGGAAGCAGGCTGAAGTTCCTGCTGAGTTCCAGCACCTGGTCGACTCCATCGCTGACGGACACATCACACTGCCTGAACGCAAACCTGCAGGTACACACACACACACACACACACGCACACACAGGAGAGTGTACAGTCGACCCCCTGCGAAGTCGCAGGTCCAGAGGTCGTGGCCTTATTCGTTTGTAGATTTTTCTTTTCAACCTAAACTAATAATTGTTTGCAGAAACCTCCAGCAGTTTTGTGGAAACTGGAAATATCCTTATTTTTAAAAAGTTTTTTTTTTTCGTGGCGATATAATTTTTCATGCTTTTTTTTAAACGATAAACTATTTTACTATAAGTACATCATTATTTACTAATTCTGTAATATAAATGTTTACTAAATAAATTCAGGTAAATTTCCATATAAAATGTAATACTAATGTATATTTAATTAAATTTTATTTCTATAGCACTTTTAACAATTGTCATTGTCGCAAAAGCAGCTTTACACAAACAAAGGAATTAACTAAGTTTGTATTTAATGTGAGTGTGCATGCATAGCAAAACCAAAACTCCCTATTGGTAATAGAACACAAAGCGACCATAGAGGTAAGAAAAAAAAACATGGTTTAGGACGGTGAAATATTATTACCGTATTCACCCTACAATATTTATACAGAAAGAAAACACTCACATGAGTTACAGTACGTGTAGGGGGGAAACATCTGTAATTTACACTGAAACACTGAGACATGGAGACATGGCAAATTCGAACTTCATTTCTTACATACACAGTTCGATATGCAGTGAAATGCTTATTCAACTTAAAAAAAACAAGATTATCAATAAAAGATTTAATTGCATAATAGAAATAATATACTAATACTAATTCAATAGAATTGAAATACGGTGGAACTTCGGATTACGAGTAACGCGGTTTACAAGTGTTCCGCAAGACAAGCAAAGATTTTTAATAAATTGTGACTTGAAAAACGAGCATTGTCTTGGTTTACGAGTACCGAGTATCATGTATCACTCTTGCGCTTCTTGTTTTGACGCCAAGCGTCACGTGATCACAACTGAGCCAACGTTTTTTCTCTCTTGCACAGCGGAATTAAAAAAATGGAGCGCTTAAAAACAGAATCACTGCTGTATAGTAAAAAAAAAAAAAAAAATGAACCGGCACTTCACCTACAAAGAATCGCGACAGAGCAGAGTTTCTGTGTAAGGCAGAGAGTGTGTGTCTGGCACTGTGTGTGTAATGTGCATACACACAATAGCACCTGCGTGATCAAATGGGAACACTTATATGTCGGGATTTATTTTTACTTTTTTTAAAGGTAAAGTGCAGGTTAATTTGTTTTATTTTCACTTTATATTTTGTATTAATTATTTTTATGTATTTATTTTTTGGGACTGTAGGACGAATAAATTGAGTTTCCATTATTTCTTATGGGAAAATAAAATTTGGTTTACGAGTGTTTCGTAATACGAGCCCGCTTCCGGAACGAATTATGCTCGTAATCCGAGGTTCCACACTACAATGGAATAAATATAGGGGAAAAAACTTTAGCTATAGAACATATGCAGTACTGTACAGTATACAGGTTTACCTCTACATTATTTCCTTTTGTTTGTTATTTCTTTAGTTTTTTAAGGGTAATGTAAGTAGCTCAAGAGTTTGAAAATAAAATTAAAGTGTTTTGGGAGCGTATTTAGGGTTTAAACTATAAAAACAGACATTTATACACTGCTGTCGTGGTCTGCAGGTCCAGAAGAGAAGAAGCCGTGTGACTTCCTGCTGGTTGACGGACAGAGATACGCTGTGGTCGGGTGAGCGATCCGACCCGCCTCCTCTCATTAACACTCCTCACTGTAATCAGACCACGCGTTCTGCCATAAAGCATGTTGGGGTTTGAAAGCAGGAAGTGTGTTTGTGATGCACTTTAGTAGTGTCTGTTTGTTACTGTAGAAACAGGAAGTGAGAAATGAGGGGAGAAAGGTGTTTTTGTTTGTGTTTGTTTATATATATATATATATATATATATATATATATATATATATATATATATATTAATTATTTATTTAATTATTATAATTTTTTGGTCTTGATGTCGGACAGGACGGTGCTGCTGCTGATCCGGATGATTCTGGAATACTGCCAGTGTGTGAACGACATCCCGTCCATCACCACCGACATGCTGACGCGTCTCTCAGACCTCCTCAAGGTGCATGCGTACAGTATGTGCGTGTATACGGATACGAATACATTCCGGTTTGTTTGTTCCTCGAGGTGTTTCATAGCGACGGTGTGTTGATTGACATGTTTGTCGTCATGCCAACAGCACTTCAATTCCCGCAGCTGTCAGCTGGTGCTCGGGGCCGGAGCCCTGCAAGTGGTGGGACTGAAAACCATCACCACCAAGAACCTGGGTAAAACACACACACACACACACACACACACACACACACACACAAACACAAACACAAACACACACACACGCATCAAGCCTTACTGTACACTTCCACGTCTGCATTAGAAAACGACAAACTTTTGCAATGTTTAAACTTTATCCACACCATTTATTTCCTTTCTTTTTGCCGCTTCACGTTTATAATTACACGTGACTTTCATGTGACTACAATGTGAGTTACATACGTACATCTTTTCTCGCGTTATCCATGTTACAACATGTGAAATAAACACTCGTTTTAAACAATGTGAAGATGCTAACACTGCTACGACATTCTTACGCTGCTGGTGCTGACTGATGACATCAGTGCTCTATCTATGCATGGCAGAGGCAAAAAGTCACATGACCCTATATCAGATATACAAAGTGAGCCAAAAAAAAATATGTATCTATATATTACAAAACGAGGGGTATGCGACAGGAATAACATTAAACAATTACAAAAGCGAAATTAAATTAAATCAAGTCGTTATGGATTTTAATTAGCAAAAGTTTATACAGATGAGCTCAGATGTTGTGAGTTCACATCCCCTTACCCACATCTCATTATACACCTGAGGGTTCCAGGGTTAAGGGCAACCTGGTGGTGCTGGGGCTTGAACCTGGGACCATACTATCATTAGTCCAACACCCACCTCAGATGGGACTCGAACCCACAATCCCTGGGATGGGACTCGAGTCCTGTGTCTTATCCATTAGGCTTTTCCATTCATTATCTTGCTCAATGTTCACGGTGTTCCGGCTCCGAAATCAGACATGGGGTTTTCAAAAAGTACGCCGACATAAACGCTGTAGAGAAACAAGCAGACTGTCGGTGATGTGCAAGTTCTGCTGATGATAGACCAGGACACTTACAGGACCGGCTGGATTACAGGACCAGAGGTGCGGAACAAAATGAGAAAAAAAAAAAAAAAACACTAAAGAAGTTTCATTAAGCCACTGTTGAGTCTCCAAATAGTTTTTTTTTATCTTACTTTGAACAGCGGGTGTATCATTTTTATATTTTCATTTTGTGTTACTTGAAAAGAAAACATGGTAACTTTATATAAAATGAGTGCTTTGATGTGTAAAGCAGAGGAATTTATACACAGTTTATTATTTATGGCTTCATTCTTTAATTCTTTCTTTCTTTCTTCCCTCCCCACTCTCCCTTATGTCCAAAAGTTGACATTTATATTATTAAAGCTTGGATACAGACTTATGATTCAAATCTCTGTCTCTCTGTCTCTGTCTGTCTGTCTCAGCTCTGGTGTCTCGGTGTCTGCAGCTGGTTGTTCACTACATCCCCATAATCCGAGCGCACTTCGAGACCAAACTCCAGCCCAAACAGTACAGCATCCTGCGCCACTTTGACCACATCACCAAGGTACACACACACACACACGGTATTTATAAAATGTATGTATGATGCATCTATTCCAGTATTAATCCTGTGTATACTCTGTGTGTGTGTGTGTGTGTGTGTGTGTGTGTGTGTGTGTGTGTGTGTGTGTAGGACTATAATGACCATATCGCCGAGATCTTGGCTAAGCTGGTGGCCATCATGGACAGTCTGTTTGAAAAGGCACTGTTTAAGGTGAGCACATGTCCCTGTCCCTGCAATGTGTCTCCTTCGAGATGGTCGTGTGTCATGTAGGGAGAAGGAAACACGACAGGATCTGGCAGGAACAAACAAATGAGAGCAAGCGTCACCGGTGCTAATTATCCGCTTTTATTTCTGTTCTCATCGGAAATAACGTCTCATTCGCCGGTCTCGGGTTTCGTCCTCGCTGCAAAATCAATAGACGGAGAATGATCGAGAACAAACTCCACCCAGTCCTACAGAAACTCTTAAAGGTCATGACGCGAGTCAGAGCTGAAGGACAGAACGTTTATAGTTACAGTTCTGATCTGATTGATTTGTCTTCCTGAATTTATTTAATAGAAATGTGTAGGAGACATTCGTCAAGCATGTGTCCCTGTCTCAGGATTTAAGGCATTGATTTATTGGCATTTATACCAATGGCAAATAAGAAAAATAACAGGAGTAGAAAGTTAAATAAAAGTGGACAAACATCTCTCACTGTCTCTGTTTCTTTCTCTGTTTCTCCCTCTCTCTGTTTCTCCCTCCCTCTCTCTGTCTCTCTCTCCCTTTCTCTGTCTGTCTCTCTCTCTCCCACTCTCTCTCTGTTTCTCTCTCTCTCTCTGTCTCTCTCTCTCCTTGTCTCTCTGTCTCTCTGCAGTATGAAGTAAAGGCCCCGATGCCGTCACTGTGTTTCCGTAATCTGTGCAAGCAGATGGCCAAAATGCACGAGGCTATCCACGAGCTCCTTCCTGAGGAACAAACTCAGGTGAGACACACACACACAGAAGGATGAACTTCACTTTTCACTGGGTTCCGTCACAATTTTTGAAGCTTTTATATTCATGATGGTTGTGTGTGTGTGTGTGTGTGTAGATGCTGTTCCTGAGGATCAATGCGAGTTTCAAGCTTCACCTGAAGAGGCAGCTGTCTCGGCTCGGGGTGGTGAACGACGGCGGACCACAGCACGGGTGAGATCCACTTCCTGTACACACACTTCCGCGTGTCAGTAACCGGTTCTCACGGTAACACCCTTTGCCCCGCCCCTGCAGGTTGATGGTGGTGGACGTGGCCTTCTACTCGGAGAACATTCAGGCTCTGAGATCTCTCGAGCGCTTGGACTTGAACATGCCCGAGATCTGGGAGCAGAAGAGGTGATGACGGACGGCCCGGCCCGGCCCATCGGGTCTGATCTCATCTCATCTGATCTGATCCGCTCCACCCCTTTCTCACTTCCTCTCTCCTCTTCCCAGAGTGTATGAGGTCAGAGGTCATACCGGAGGTGAACACTTGTATACAAAACAAGACCTCTCTCTCTCTTTCTCTCTCACACATACACACTTTTTACCTCCTTGTCCAGAACTGCTGTGACGCCTTTGTGTTGTTTTTTGTTTCCTGGAGCATGAAAGAATCAGACTTTCACATTCAAGTGACCAATCAGGATAAGCTAAGGGATTCTCTGTGGGCGGGAACTTTCTCCTTCTGTCGGGGTTTTCTTGCTCAGTGCCTCGTGGTGCGCTGTCGGCGCAGCGTCGCTCTACACTCGTGTGCAATCCTGTCGTATGATTATTGATTACAAAATAAAACAAATTATGATTTTTTTGTTTTTGCTTTGATGTTTATATATATAGATAGATATATATGCATCAGTGGGTTTAAATTGTGAACTTGGATAATTTATTTTCTTCTTGTCTGATTTTACTGAATGATTTTTTTATATATATAAAATAATAATATTTACAACATTATAATAAGAAAGGGTTATGAGAGACACGAGCATGTTTATTCAGAAAGGCTTTTGAAAATGTCATTAAGTACCCTTTCAGTATTTTTATACCAAGACCCAGATTCTTCTCTACGTCACTCATGAAGCTCCTGTGTAAAAACCACTGCATACCTTAGTAGAGACGCGGAAAAGAAATCGGTTCGGTTTGGTATCATGATTCATTTTGTGTGGCAATGGATTTTTTAAAAATTATATTTAATTTATATACAGTATGTTCACGTTGGAGGTAGCTTAAAATGTTGCAGTTCCTCAATAATCCTGCAGGGGTCATGCACTAAGCTTTTTATTCATTATGGTTCTCGTTGTTAATATGTTGCAGTTCCACTATAATCCAGCAGGGGGAACTAAACTGCACTAAACTGTTCATACATTGGCAGGCAGCACAGCGTCGTGTGTTGCAGGAGTAAATTATTTGCTAAGTCTGTATAGAATCATGATATTTATAAAATCTTAATATTTGGAGAACCGCAGTGAAAATTTAATCGGCACCGAGGTACCGTGATGCTAACGTATTGTCTGGTCCACTGGTTATTCCCTTCCCTACACAGTAATACTTATTTTGTTCGATTTTAGAGGCAAGCTGTAATACCAGGCAGTTTTTTTGTTTTTTTAACCAAGAAACCAACGTGTGCATGCATCAGCCTTCAGTCTCAGAATGAGTCATAAATTTTAGCACTCTCTGCTTTAAAGATCATTAGTTTCGTTATAGATGTACAGCAAATCCGGTACTTTATAACTGCTGAAATCTTCATCGTCCCTAAATGTCAGAACTGCCACGTGATAGAATAACACCAGATCACCCACCGTTCACTAACGTAGGAGTAGACTATTTTGGACCCTTACCGAGGTAAATCGAGGTAGAAGTAATGTTAAAAGATATGGCGTATTGTTTACTTGTCTGACAACAAGAGCTGTGCACATGTGAAGTTGCGCAGTCGCTAGATACAGACTCCTGCTAAACATCTATATCAGCGCAGTAGGTTTAATGCTTTCCTTAAGTTTTGAGCTTCACGCCACCTGCGTTAACACAGACACCTCCTCCACCAACACGAAATACGTAAGATCGTCCGGTAAAGTTATGTAATTTGAGAAGGCTTTATAAATAAGGCAGCTTTATCTTAAGCATGCACAAATGATCTGCCTCGAAAGCTCTCTTCTCTTTCTTCTGGAATGCAGCTGTTCACAAACACAGTTCCATGTTTTTATAAATGCTGCTCTGGGAACTCATCAAGCCATTAATTCGCAGTTACATCAGGGTGTTGAGTATTTATTATGGTAAGGAGGTGTGACTCCTGTCCTTATGACTTTAGTTTCACCCATCAGGAGAGAGACATGCAGCTAGTAGCTAATGTTTTTATTTATTGCTTTCATATTAAACTTTGAGCACATTTTATATACAAATATATCAACCGTCATCCTCTGATAAACAACAAGAAAACACACTAATAAAACATGAACTGGAAACAGACAGATGGTGGGAGAAATGTTTTTAGTGCATCTGAATGCACAGATCTGTATTTTTTCACCTCCGATGTTCACAGCATTAAGAAAAAACAGAACGGAGCGAAGAGAACACTCAGTAGTTTTTAACCACAGCACTGTCTCGATCAAAAGTGCCTACTTTTGATTTTCCATCAAAGACTACTTCTCCTCTGACCGACTTACAGCCTTGTGTGTGTGTGTGTGTGTGTGTCTGAGAGACATCCATAGGACTGACGGGAAAAATCTGATGGCATGCTCGATGTTTGTTTTTGTTTTTTTAATGAAAAAGTCACTTTAAATAAACCCAAGTTGTAAATGGTTGATGTTTTCTGTATTTATTTTTTATTAATAAAAGCTCTGGATGATTTCATTAACTATTTTTGTAGCCATATGAACTGACAGCAAAGTGAAGATTATACAGGTAAAGTTAAAACAAAGAAGGTTTTATCATTCCTAGGAATGTACTATTAAAAAAAATAAAGCAACAAAGATCTGTGAAGGAGCTTTTTATCCACTTACACCTGATACATACAGTCCTGTGAACGTACTGCTAATATTAGTTATGCTAATAATATTTACTAATAATAGTTACTGATAAATATTTTTATCTAAAAAAAATAACAGCTAATATGAGACATTTTCTACACAGTCAAATGTGTGACTTCATTTTTTGTGCATTTTTCTTTTGCCAAACTATGATGTAGGCTCTGTCACCACCTAGTGGTCATGAAGTGAATGACACCCAGACGCAGGATTTAGTTTCTGGGCTAGGGGCAGTTATTTGGAGGGTGCAGTGGTGGTGGTTTTGCTGCTTCCTGCTGCTCCTCCTTTACCCTGAGGGGTCTTCAGGACACTCAGCCTCTTGTGTAAGGAGCTGCTGGCCTTCTGAGTCACCTCATGTTCAATCTTATTTCTGATGGCCACCTCCAGACCCTAACGCAGACAGCACACACACACATACACACAGTTACACTTACTTTTATTCTTCTAACTCACTCTTCTTTTCTTGCACCATAAATTCTGACACACATTATTTTAAGAAACTTGCCTTTTTAAGTTTCTGTTGTTGGACTATCGCTGCTTTTTTCGGGGCGATGATCCGACCTGTAGAAACACACAAAGTTTAACATTTAATACAAATCAGACCACACACCAGTTTTTTATTATTATTATAATACTAGTACTGTGTAAAAGTCTTAGACAGCCTGTGTGGGAGTTTTTTTTTTTTTTACTACATACATTGTTATAGATATTTTAAAATTAATTTTAGGACTCTATGATTAAGTCAGTTCAAAAATGTTTCTGATTTTCAAACAAACCAGAAAATTCTTTTAGAAAAGTTTTAGAAAAATATTTGTACACCAGAAAAGAAAGCAGCACATTCTATAAGTAACCACTTTTTCGACAAAACGACTAAATGGAAGTTGACGGGATCTTCACACCAAAAAGCAGCAGGTACAACAGGTAAAGTCCTCAGGAGAACTGTGTGTGGTTCTGCAGGGCGCTCAGTAAAACTTAATCTATATTCTGTATAAAAAAACTGATACTAGTAATATAGTAATAAATACTGTTTACTGGGATTTATTATAGGTTTTTGCAGAGTAATGTATTACTTAATTGTATTTAATTTTAGATTTTTTTTGGGGGGGGGTAATATTGATTTTTATTATCATTATTATTATTAGTAGTAGTATTTAAAATAAAGATTAAATAAATTAATTATAAAAATCCAGCCAAGCAAATATAATAGTTATCATGATACTTTTGTATTTTATTTTATAAACAAAAAAATAAAAGAAAAATTTAGGCTTACAAGAATTTAATACAGAAATTATCATTTATTTAAAAACAGTAAAGCTATAAAGAATTTACATTTATACAAATCCGTAAAGGATTTATTTTTTTACGTTATAGTGTTATTATTTATTTAAAAAAAAAGTAAATAAACAAGTATAAAAATAAACTGTACTTTTTATACGTCTTCGTTTTTTTATTGTATTTATTATCTATAATTCTGCAAGATACCCTTTAAAATAATAAATTAAGTGTCATTAAAAACAAAAACATCAGCAGCAGTAAACTGCAATGTTTGGACTGGCACGCGCTCCAATATGGCGGCCTGGTTAGCTTAGCACATACAGCAGAAGTGTATTTAAACCCTTATATAATATTAAATTAACCCTGTGACGGGTCACGCCAAACCCTCACCTCCTTTCTTCGGTCCTTTCGGTTTGTTTTGTTGTTTTTTCGCTCCGCCGGGCCGCTGTGCTTTAAACTTCTGTTTCCCCTGCGCCATAGCGACTCCACAGTGTGAATGACGGAGCCCTGCGTACTACCGCGCTACGTAGTACGGACGTACACAGCGTTGCTAAGGGTTACCAGGGCCCGCGCGCTGCATACTGCTGAGCACGCTAGTATTAGTGTGGATGAAAACTACACGGAAGTGCGTCATTCAGACCGGAAAACGCACAAAAAAGTGTTTAAAATCCGACACAACTAGTTTAAAAAAGTGGTTAAAAATGTGAGGAAAATCGTCAATTATTACAATTAATTCATACATTATTTAGTGGGTTTTGGCTCACAGTCCAAACATTAGGCTCTTTAGAAAAGATAAGGTTCCTTGGTGACAGTTACCTCAGTCCATTTTAATCTACTGTAAATACATAATTAATATATAGTATGATATAAAAAGAGAAAGAAATATGATTTAAAATTTTCTTGCTTATTCAGAAGTGCAGCAATGATGTGGTGTCCCTCAAGGCTCTATTTTTGGGCCCTTGTTATTTTCACTTTACTTCCATTTGGATCCATTATTACACAAACTGTGTGCTTTTTGAACATGTTAACACCTCCAAAAAGCCCCTGATGCCAGAAAAAAGCATCATGGTATAATGCTATCATTGTGATGTCACTCAGGAAGTTATTAGCAAATTTTTGCATACGTTTAGGGCATTGTTTGAGATATCACAAATCCATTTACAATTTAGCATCCTCAATGTCTTGAGATCATATTGGGCTTGGTTGGTGGTGTTTTGGTGGCGATCGTATAAATCCCCTGGGAGGAGCATTTTAGATTCTATTGTATGAGTTATGCAAAAAAACCAATATTATATAATATTAAATTAATGAAATAAATGTGATTTGGGAAATTTGTAAAACTTTCTTGTTTATCTAGAGGTTCAGCCATGATGTGGTGTTCCTCAATGGTCTATTCCTGGGCCTTTGTTATTTTCACTTTACTTACTGCTATTGGGATCTGTTATTAGGAAGTACAGAATGTCTTTTCACTGGTATTTATCTTTTTAGCTAACTCAAGAACAATTAGACACAGAAAAGAAATGTCTCTTTCCTGTGGTTTTCAGCCCATTCGGGTATCTGGGGAAATTAGTGAGCAGACGAGCTTGTGAAAGAAGCAACCAAAAAAAGTACATGTAGAGGTAAATATCAAATTACTGTATATTGTCACAGGGGAACAAAATAACAATGGCAACATGAGTGGGGGAACAACATGAATGAGTGCATTTATGTGTGCATTTATGTTCGAAAGAGGAAATATTAATTAGCACTCTACGCTACTTATAGTAGGCAAATGCCCAACAGGACTTTGTGAGGAAATAAGGGAAATAAAGGAAATAAAGACTGTGATGACACCACAGAGTTGGGGAGCACAAGATTTCAGGACTCTAGAATTGATCTTATTCAGACCTAAAGCTTTTGTAGGGCTGAACTTGCTCAGGCCATGTTTGACCTGTTCTACTGAGATGTGGATTAAGGGGAGTGCAAAAGAAGTGACTGTTTTCTGTGTAGTGAGGGCATGGGAGTAGTAAAGTGTGGATTGAGGCTGAAGCTGGGGGAAGTGTGAGACATAGGGACATCAAGTCTATTAAAGAAAGTGTTGAGATCGTTTGCATGTTCCAATTCCCCTCAATAGCCTGATGCTCAAAATCTTGAAAATGTTTAAGATTTTGTTAAGAACCTACAAAGCTCTGAATAATTTAGCATCACCTGTTATTTCTGACCTTTTAAAGCCATACACTCCAGGACAGTCGCTCAGGTCTGGTGATTAGCTTTAACTCACAGTTCCTAAATCCAGTTTGAAGAGTCAGGGGTGATCGTATTTTCAGTAATTATGGAATGAGCTGCCCTTGTACATCAGAAAGGCCTGTACTTTTGCTATTTTATAAATCTCACCTCAAGACCTATTTATACTCTTTGGCATTTAAAACAGTGTGAGTTCATACTCTTTTCCCTGTTTTTTTTTTTTTGGAATTATTTTTTCGTTATTATTCATTTATTGTTTCATTGTTGTTGTTTTTTTGCTTATTTTATGCAGTGAGGGTAGGCTTGTTTGTTTTATTTAAATTTTATTTTATTTCATTTTATTGTTTGTTTTTCATAGTCCACTTATATGTCTGCAGCTACTCTATTTAAGAATCGGTTAGTGTTGCCTTAGTGTTGCTTTTTCTCATCTTCAGTCTGACGGGTTTGGGCTCGGGCTTGTGTAGTGTTACAAATGTACTCCCCATGTTCGTGTGGATTTCCTTCAGAATTTTTTTTTTTTTTTTTTTTTTATAAAATTGGATTAGCTAAGATAAATAACCTCAGTGTATGAAGAGTGTTTGTATTGTGCGTGTGTATCTGTGAAACATGTGAATACATGAACAAATCCACATAAAATGTTCAGTTTCATGAATATATTTATTCCTCTGCAGCATTTTCTACATTTTAAGGCCATTTATGCCAATGCAGGGAGGGACTTACACATGCATGATAACTTCTACAACACGGCTACGACTCAAATCACACACCATGTACTAAATGCCTGTGACTTGTACATTATTAAGTTAGTATAATCTTCTTTTTTTATTAGCAATAATTTGAGTCGCATGCTAATACTTTGCGGTAATTAAGAATTAAGCAGAATCCACAGGAACGAGTACTTATTATACAAGTCAAAATGGTCACTCTTAATTTACTCAATCAGTTTGCTCTAAGGGTCCTATAGAACACAATTTCAGAAATTTTAGTATTGGTTCTGCATCGTTCATCATTTATTAAATGAAAAGTATATGATTTGAGACGTAGTTAAAGCAAACTATCATCTACATTAACACACTTTTATAATTGCAAGCTTTCTGGACATGGCAGAAACGCAAGAGAGAGTATGATGTCATGGTTCACGCCCCTCTGACTGTTTGCTCGCAGTAGTTTGAGCGCAGGAAGCGAGGGAAAGAGTCTTTGGCCATCAGGGTAAAGATGCGCTGCTGAGCTTCGGCAAACGTGTTGGCGTTTGGCGTGTCCATCCTGTCCGTCAGCGCCTCGCGCGTCTCACTGTCCAGATTCACCTGCAAACAACATCGGCACAGGTTAAACACTGAATCTTTAAAGCAGTAGTGTGTGAGATTTAGAGCCACCTGCTGTTTGGAAAATGGAATTACATTAAGACATTAACCAAACATTACCAGCGGTAAAGCTATGTTTTAATGAAGGTCAGAGCTACTGCACTTGCTCTCTCCATACCTCCTGTGGGGCGTCAGGGTTGATGAACTGAGTGTAGATGCTCTGGGCTTTAGAGGACAGTTTGGTCTCAGGCATGGACTTGTATTCCTCACAGGCAAGCCAGAAGGCCAGGTTCTCCTCGCTGAACTCCGAGCGCAGGAACCAGCGGAACGCCTGCAGACTCGCTGAGAGAGAGAGAGAGTGAGGGTGGGGAACATACAGGGAACAAAGGAGAGTATGTTGTTTAGGAAAAAAAGGGAATTCAGTAAGAAGCGTTTGGATCAATAAAAAGTATTTATATCACTGTGTGTCGAAAATATTAGAAAAGTGGAGATAAGATTCTTACCCTTGCTGTGGAGCAGAGCCTCGAGGTCAGGAGGAGTTTTTTCCTCATGGGCTCTAGGAACGAAAGAGAAATAAAGAGGAAAAAAAGATCAGATTTAAGCGTTGATTGTAATCTGACCACTGCAGCTTATGTGTGTGTGTGTGTGTGTGTGTGTGTGTTACCTGTGTTTGTGTGGTTTCTCAGTCAGGTGTGTTAGCTTCACCTTCATCTCCTTCGCCCTAAAACACAAAGCGTTTAATAAAATTAGAAAAAAAAATTAAAATATAATAAAGTTCAATAAAATACAAAAGTAAGTGCTATAGTAACTTGAACACATTTCCTGTTTATACTGAACGATTCAGCCTCCTAAAAGATCAGTCCCTGAGATCTGTTCTTACAATTGTCGCTCACATGGACGAGCACCGTCGCTCACATGGACAATCTGATCATTATGATTTGTACATATTTCCTCACTTTTTAAAAAAAATTGAGCTGCTTTGAGGCAATGACTATTGTTAAAAGTGTAAACTTGTTTAAAAAATATTTAATAAAAAAGAATATAAATAAGAATTTCAATTAAAATTGTAAAAATAGTAAATTATATATACTGATATTTGAAGATCTTTACATTGGTAAATTAAGTAAACTATAGTTAACTTTTTATAGATACCTTTTAAGTTTAATTAAAATATATATATTTATATATTTATTTATATATTTATTTATTTATTATTATTATTTTTTTAATAGGACACTCAGATTTCGGTGCATTCAAGTTTTTTCATATCAAGTGTTTGATTAACTATAGTTAAAAAATGACACTGAAAATGACAGAATAAAAGTTAATATAGACAAAAAACAACATTTACTGTATATAAAGAAAAATCACACTTCAAATCGTCCTCCATTCCCATCTTATCAGTCAGAACGAGTAAATATTAATGTACCAAAACTTATTATAATGCAATAAAGCAACTGTCTTAAAAAGGAAAGAACACACACACACACACACACTCCACAGTACTTACTTCTCCAGGCATGATGAAGGGAGGGCGGAGAGCCCCTTACACATCTGTGGCGATCAGAGAGAGCGTTAGACAGAATGAGAGCTTGTGCACGTTGTGTGTCTCTCTGCTCCTGCCGCTGTCTCTTATACAGCTGTTTATCTCATGTTCCATCACTGAGCACGTACACATGGAAGATATGAGTGCTGTGTGTGTGTGTGTGTGTGTGTGTGTGTTGGAGATGTTTCCCTGAGGGCTGTACAAACAGATCCATGCTTACAATAATGCAATTACTGGTGATGATTTCCTCCAGGGTCTGGACTAACAGCAGGACAATAGGGGGTGATTGTGCTCTTTCATGAAAGGTGTGTGTGTGTGTGTGTGTTTTTGTTTTATGTGGGTTTATTATGAACAGGAGTGTGTGTGCGTGTGTGCTGTTCTTCTGTCTCTGAGACACTGTCACTGAATATATATATAACTAATTTAAAAGATGACAGATGCAACAGGTGGTGTGTGTGTGTGTGCGTGTGTGTGTGTGTGTACCCATAAAATACTCCAATAAGAGTATTGGGGAAAAAACGATGGTCCGTGACACAATATGTTTGTTTTTTGTTGCTGTTGTTTTAGTTTTAAAATGAAGCTAATGTAATGTTAATGAGTTTATCCTAATGAAAGGGAAGGTCATGTAATATTTTCCACTATGATATTGTTATATATAAATTAGGGATTATTATACCTGCTTCTAACATCATGCTTTGAATTGTTTTATTCTACAGACAGATCAATGCTTCCCAACACGATAAACTTGAAATATGTATCTAGAAATAATCTTAATAACACTATTTTTGGGTGACATAGTAGTTAGCACTATGAATGAGTGTGAGTGTGTGTAAGTGTGAGCACCCTGCCCCATACCCAGAGTCTCCTGGGATAGGCTCCAGGCCTCCCGCAACCCTCCACAGGATAAATTCATAAATGTACAGAAAATTAATTAATATTTTATTTGTATATATCAAACTCACCCAAATATATTAAATGTCTAAAAGTATATGCACCCGTGATGGTCACAGCCTCATACAGTATATAGTTCTTTCCCAAACAGTTGTTATGGAGTTAGATGCTAATTTTTTTTTTTTTTTATATCTGGAGCAATACAGTTCCCAAATAGCATGTAATATGTGAATGAGTGTGTTCAAAAGTATATGCACCTTGACGATCACAGAAACAGTTGTTATAAAGTTAGATGCCCATATTTTGTGTAGTGTCTGTTGTATATTTCAGTCCCGATATAACCCATTGTGTGTGAACTAGTGCATGAGTGTGTGTGTCCTGTGATCGATTGGCACCCTGTCCAGTGTGTACCCTACCAAGTGTCCAAAAACTCCTGGTATAATTTATATGTATGTGGGCAGCTGCATTAAAATGGATGGTCCGTTGACCCAAAGCCCAAAAGACTACAACAAACATAAATATTAGTTGAATTTGCCCATATTTAAAAATGTTTTTACCTGCAAATATATGATAATTTTGGAGTGTTATCTTACTGACTCAAATACACTGTATTTAATGTCCAAAAGTATATGCGTCCCCCGATGATTTGATATAAAGTAAGACGCCCATAATTGACTGTAATGTCTGTAGTGTGTGCCCAGAAATAGTGTGTCCAAAAATACATGCACCCCCTGACGATCACGGCCTCGTATGTAGCTCTTCCCCAAGCAGTTACTGTAAACTTAGATGCCCAAAATTTACCGTAATGTTTGTAGAATAACAGTTTCTAAAAATAACCGTAGGGTGTGAATGTGTGTGCTTAAAAATATATGCACCCCATATGACTATCACATATATAGATCTTCCTCAAGCAGTAATAAATTTAGACTTTAAGAAAGTTCTGTAACATCAGTAGAATAACAGTTTCCCTCTTAGGACCTCTTAGTTCCAGCCTGACAGTGCTGCTGTGCACAAAGCGACTGTCCATGAAGGCATGATGTGTTAATGTTGGAGCGGTAGAACATGATGGGTTCCTACATCTTACCACACAAAACCTCCAATGTTAGATAATAACAGATTTCTAACGTGTCTTGAGCTCCTTTATGGTGTTTGAAGGGGTGTTTATGTAAGACTTTTGAGATTATTCACGTGTTTTATTTTACCTGTTTAACACCTGTTTTAAAAAATAAAATAAAAAAAACACTTGGGACGCCATCTTGGTTTCATCAAGGCTTGGTTGCCATAGTTACCCCACTAGTTTTAGTGTGATTTCATTGGTTTAGGTTACTTCCTGGTTTGGAGTGTGTGAGAGAGGGAAAAAAACTGTAAAGCTAAACAAACCAGCTGTTTAAGAACACCGCTGTGTGTGTGTGTGTGTGTGAGAGAGAGAGAGAGAGAGTGTGTGAGCTTCGGCTCTATTACGGAACCGGAAATTCTGGTCTAGGGACGCCCCGAGGTCGGGTTAGTTGGGTTTTTATTAATTTGTGCCCCCCCTGCACGCGAGCGCGCCGATGTTTTTTCTAATAATAAAATAACCCGCAGCGGACAGACCGTGCACGAGCGAGCGCAGCGCACGCGCATGGCCGAGCCGCGGAACTCCGGCGCCGCGCGGTGCTGGTGGTCGCGCGCGCGGTGCCAGGAGAGCGCACCAGAACCGGACACGGACCCCGAGCGCGTGCGGCTCTGGACCGAGATCTTCGAGCAGCTCGACTCTAATAAGGACGGACGCATCGACATTAACGAGCTCAGGGCGGGGCTGGAGGCGCGGGGGCTGCTCTCGCGCACATCGGCGGAGACGGTACAGATACCGAGCACACACACACACACACTTATATATGCCTGGGTGAAAGCAGTGGTGCAGCAACTCAAAAATAAATCAAATTGTCACCACGTGACACTAAATGTCTTTCTACCCTGGAAGTAAAATTACCCCTGGGCCTGTAGTGTGGGTGCGGGACAGAACTAGATTCCCTAGATAAATGCACTAGATAGGACATGACCCCCCCTCACTATAGAGTAAGCATGTGCACTTATATGAGGAACTGGGTAGAAGCAGGAAGTCAGTGTAGCATTAGAACCTGAAAGTTAAGTCCAGATCAGTTCTCTATTCCACAAAATGCATGAACTTGTTGTTAGTCTTTCCCTCAAGGAGTTGTCACAGCGGACCATCTGATCCGCACACAACTGTGCAATCGTCCCGTTTGGACCAGGCTTGGGAGCAAGGTGCATCCAGTGGCTGTGCTTTGGGCATTGACAGACCGACCACTCAACCACCAATAGGATGTAGAACATTCTTTGCCACTTTTTATTCTAGAATTTCTCACATCATTCAGGTCAGAGGTGAAAGTTAACTAAGTAACATAGTTTCTCTGTTACTTTACGTAAGTACATGTTTCACGTATCTAGACTTTACATAAGAAGATTTATTAGTTGATACCTTTTACTTACACACCTGTACTTTCTACTCCACTACATTTCGGCATGGTGGTCAGCAGTAAGCTCAGTGGATAAGGCATTGGATTATTCCAGGTCCTACCAAACCCCAGCACCACCATGTTTTCACTGGTGAGCAAGGCCCTTAACACTTAGCTGCTTAAATGTTCTTTCAGCTGTTCCTGTCAAAGGCTCACCACAGGGAATCATCTTTTTTTTTTTTTTTTTTTAACGCAGGATGCCCTTTTTGACCCAACCCTCTCGTTTTATCTAATTTAGTGCGTTAGGTGAGAATTGAACCCATGCCTTCTAAATGGCAGACGAGAAACCTACCACTGAACCACCAACAGCATCTAAAATATTTGTGACTACTTTTTAAACTGTTGGATGTTTTACATAATTTAGATCAGTGGTGAAAGGCAACTAAGTGCATTTACTATCAAGTACATATTTTATGCATCTGTGTTTTAGTTGAGTAGATTTATTAGTTAATATTAGCTAGTTAGAGGTCACCAGAGGTGTGACGATGCGTTAGGGATCTGTGTAAGATCAGTGGCTATGGCATTAGACTATTGATCGGAAAATCCCAGGTTCAAACCCTAGCACCACAAAGTTGCAAACGGTGATCCTGTGAGGCCCTAGGAAGAGCAAGGCCCTCGTATATTGATGTATGTCTTTTAGCTGCTCCCTAATTAAGGGGTTGCCACAGCGGACCATCCGATCCGCACAACAACTTGGCACAGGATACCCCAGGATTCCCTTCCTGACACAATCCTCCTTCATCCGGGCTTGGGACCAGCACTGCCTTTAGTGGCTTGGGTTCAGTCATTAGGGTGGGAATTGTCTTCTGCATGACAGGCGAGAAACCTACAGTACGGGTGATCCACCAACGCCCAGCTGCTTAGATGTATAATGAGATAAAATCTAATCTAAGTCACTGTGGATAAGGGCGTCTGCCCAACGGCAGAAATGTTACATAATCAAAGTGGTATGTGGCGTTCTCGCCACCTGCCGGATATTATGCATGATTTTATGTTTGAAATTAGTGGAAACGATGATGTGCAGACAGTGACGACACAGCACGGTCACAGAGAGAGAGAGACTATTACTATTATAACTTTATACAGTTGAGTAAATTTAAAGGTACTGAAGGTAGAAATGTAAATGGAGGACTTTTACTTGAGTGCCATTTTACCTTGGGTAGCTCTACTTTTACTCAAGTACCGTATTTTCATACTTTGTCCACCTCTGATACAAGAACCAGGAAGTCATTTGGCCGCTACCTCTTTCCTTGTATCAGGTAGAGCTAATGCACTTACGCTGTGCAACCAAAGGTATGTGGAAACCTATCGGACAGACCTGTCTGAGCATGTTAGACACCCACTTCCAACAACTAGGGGCTATTCATATGGACTTAATCTCACTTTGTTCTTATAATAAACTCCACCCTGGAATTTGGAATGGATTTCTACAGGAGTTTGTAGAAATATCTTTCTAGGTACTCATGTCACGTGAGTAGCCAGTTGTTCCAGTTTATTTCCAGAGGTGTTCAGAGGGGTTGAGGTAAGGACTCTGAGCAGGCTGCTAGAGGTCCTTCATACCGAACTGCTCAATCATTGTCTTAATGGACCTCGCTTTGTCCTCAGGGGTATTGTCGTCATGCTCAAACAGGAAATGCCCTACCCCCCAACAGCTGCCACTGTTTAGGAAGCATGTAATTGTCTTAGCATTAACATTACAATAACACAAACCCAAAACGTGATAAACAGATAAACGAGTTCATTATCTATTCTCCACCATGCTTTATTTTTTCGGCACTCCACAGGCTGATCTGTGTGTTGTATTTTCCTGGCATCCACCAAACCCAGATTCATCCATCAGGCTTCATCGCCACGATGGGTGTAAAAGGTATTTAGTGCCACAAAGAGAGTAGAAAGCCAAATATCCGATCATGAATAGTCGCTCGGTTGGATGTGGAACCACAAATGCCTCCTTGGTCACCACTTGCTCCTTCTGCATACTAGATAATGGTAGTGCATTTTGTAGGAGATTTTTAGTCTTGGTCCTGTTTTTGGATCCAAGTCTCAAATACTTATGGGACCTGGTGTGTAGAAGGAGTTATTTATTCTCCTTTAAAATCCTTTAACATGACTAGGATGTATACCCAAATGTCCAAATATAACAGGCTACTATTTTGACCTACTTTTTAGTATAGATGTACGTGATTTGGGATGGAACCCACAGGGCAGCAGCTGAAATGACGTTCCAATAGAGCACACTACGTAGGCTGAGGATCCAAAATGACTCCTGACTTCATATGCAGTGTCACTATGAAGCAACAAACTGGCAGAGACGGCATAAGTGTGTGTGTGTTCATGTGTGTGTGAGTATAAGTGTGAGTAGATGGGTGCTGGGTCTAGAAAACACTCTGTTCTTGTTGACATTCTGGCATGTACAGTTTGTATGAACGAGTGTCAGAGATAAGGAAATATGTGTGTGGTGTTTAGTAACAAGTTGTGTGTGTATGTGTGTGCGTGTTGTACATGAGTATGTCTGAGTTTTGGGCTAAGTGAAAGGGACTTGTAAACTGAAACCTCACACACAGTCTGTCACACACACACACACACACACCCTCTTTCTCACTCGTACACATGCACACAAACATGGAGCTTGTATTTGCACACATTGGACCTTGGTGGACGAAAAAAGGTCAAGGACTTGGAACTTGTCCAGTGCTGCAGAAAGCATGTCCTCCAGCTCTGAAAAATTGAGTCCGATGCGGAAGTCTCGAAACATGCAGTTCCTCAAATGACCACTAGTTGGCTCCAAAAGTGAGTTAATTCCCATAGAGCACCATGTTAAAATGCCCAGGAAATAAACACCTGCAGCTAGGAACTGTTTGGGTCAAATTTGATAATTTTTTCATATAACTCATCAGTTAAAATGACATTAATTAAGCCATAAAATTATGCATAATCAGGGGTGTGGCTGACTTGAGTGACAGCTGTGAACCACTAGCTGTGTGCTACACATCACTTTATCTAACCGTCTATCTGTAATCGTTGAAGGAGTTGATGTAGCACATGATGACGGAGTTCAATCAAATGCGAAGTAACATCAGAATATAAATTAGCGTTAGCCACCTTAGCGTTTATATAGGCCTGTACTGTACCGTACCGTGTCTGGTAGTGGACGTGTCATGATGTGATGATGTGCTTCATGGTGGGTCATGTGACCTGGCTGTGCATTGAGTAAGACTTATTTCTAACCAGTCCGGGTCTCCTCCTGTTCTCTTCCCTCTCCTCCTCTATCTCTCCTCTCTGCCCTGTCCCACAGCAGATTGTGAGGGAAGGAGACACTAATCATGATGGACAGCTGGACTTCGAGGA